>NW_024735442.1:12786207-12929524 GCF_018991925.1 Homarus americanus
CTTCGACTCCTAAAACAAACAAGTCATTTTTTTTTTATCATCATCGCCCTCGCCCCCAATTAATCGCAAATCACCAGTCAACCCGTAAGTACTTTTAGATAACCAAATGATAAATAAGACATTACAAAATAACTAAAAATAATAATCTTAGGTAAGTGGTGTGTTGAAAACCTACACTCGGCAGTGGTCGTTAGTGCTGGGGATTTGTATGGTAATATTATGAACGACGAGAAGTGGATTACTTAGAACTTGCGACGGTGGTTCGTCTGGTCTGCTGTGTTAATGAGAAAGAGAGAGAGAGAGAGAGAGAGAGAGAGAGAGAGAGAGAGAGGCAGGTGGTAGTGTGAGCCAGGGTGTAAAGTTACGACACATATCATTGTAAACTTCGGCACAAACAAATTAGTTTAACTCCCTCTGTTAATGACCTTACTAATACAGTGGCACTGGCACCCTGAGTAGTGCCAGCTGTAAGAAAATGTCACTAGTTTTGAAAGTGCCACAAATTATTACCAACAGCTGCGTTTATGATGGTTAAAGGTATATTACATTAGATGGAGAGATATAAAGTAATTTCGAGTTGAGTGTTACCTGTAAGGGAGAAATAAAACTTACATTCAAAGTTAAAAGATAAAGCAAGTTGTTTTTTATATATATACAAGTCTTAATTACTTCAACAAAACTTTTTAGAAATACAAAAAAAAAGTATCGTTTCATTTTGCTGTCATGATCAGTTTTACGGGTTGTTGTGGTGAGAAGAACTTGTGTAAGGTGGTACTGTGATTGACCAAGAGGAGGAGGAGGAGGAAGGTGCAAAGAGAGAGGTACATGGTATAGTGTTGTTGAAGTAACTTGATTAAGGCGCGTCACACAGTAGTGGTAGATATTATACATGCAGGAAGCGGATAATCCAATAGCGAGAGATACATCGAGGCTAAAGCGGAACATATCTGACAGGAATACAAACTGAAAAGGGAATTTGTACACTTATTATAAAACTGTTCTCTCCATATGTACTATCTATTTCGTGTACTGTATATATCCATTTCTACATATTAACGGTATATACCTGGTGGCTGACTTATATCACTTTTGTATTGTATAAGCTGGGATAGTTACCATAAGAAAGATTTACTGAGAATAGAAAATAAAGTGGGATTTATTAGGATTATCAAAGCGAGATGGTGGTGATCCGGGCTTGGAAAATATCCCAAACGTGGCAGATAGAAGTTCAAGGTGAAAGATATATGCAAGAATTAAATATTAAAGCGGGAATATAGCAACGCTGAGTCAAAAGTCAAGGTGATGGGTAGATGATTTTTTTTTTATATACAAGATGATAACGAAAGTACAGGTAAGACGCTGCAAAACAAAGGTGAATAAGAATGTCCCCTAGTCTATGTTGAGTCGTGCTTTATAAACTATCCCTCACGAGATAAAAATATCCATCAGTCGGGTAAAAAATGCACATTAACGTGACTTAACTAGAAAACTCGGTAAACATGTTGGATGAGAATTAATGAGAGTACCTGTGTCTCGATGCGTCCACCTGTTGAGGAGGATTAATTAAAAAAAGAAAGTGTTATTAGTTAAGTGTTGAAGGTAAGGAATATCATTAATTTTTACTTTAATAAAAAAATACCGAAAGGGAAATTAAATACGACTACTGTTGATTATATAGAAATGTGTAGCTATATGGGGTTCTTGTTTACCATGGAAGAGGTAGCCGGTTTTATTGTGTATTTCTGATTTTAAACAACAAATGTCTTTAAGTGGGTGTTTTAGGTTAGTAAAATACACAAGTCATCAACGGTTCATTCCGGTAAATATGATCCACCTCGGTCCACTCCCTGGAAATCTGGTCCACTTCGGTTCACTCTGGTCTTCCTCTGTCCACTCTGGTCCACCTCGGTTCACTCTGGTCCACCTCGGTTCACTCTGGTCCACCTCAATTCACACTGGTCCACCTCGGTTCACCCCATAGATCTGGCACTAACATAATGCAGGTCTAACAATAAACAGGTCTACATTGGATGGAAAATGTTGAAAACAGGATTTAAATGTCTGAAATAAATATGTAGAGATTAGTGTTCGGAGACTTCCCCAGAAGGATTACTGAAAGGCTTTTTTTCTGCGTCTAAAAGCTAGCTCTCTCTCTCTCTCTCTCTCTCTCTCTCTCTCTCTCTCTCTCTCTCTCTCTCTCTCTCTCTCTCTCTCTCTCTCTCGCCATAGATCAGGTGAATCTGTTCTTGGTCAGATGTCGTAAGGCCTTTCTTCTGGTCGTCCTCAGGGTATAATGACCTTTAGGATAACAGGTCCGACAGAGGGTGATTATAGGTCAGAACCCACTAGTTGGTGACCAGGCTTGAGATAAGTCGCCACGCTTATACTCTCGCTCGTTCAGGTGAAAATAGATTAAGGAATAGTCCATCAAGGAGACGATACATATTTATGATGTATGTGAAATTGAGGTTTAGGTATGACATTAATGTTTAGTATGTGTGTGTGAGATACGTCCTAAGATAGTGGGTATTGTCTTTGTTTGTTTTGTTTTTTTCCTTAAGATTGTGGACATAATTCTTCATTATCATCTGAGAGTCAAATTTCATTATCAGAATATCCACTTCATTGTAGTTTATTTTTGTCTCAGACTCTATATTCTATTGTTGTTGTTGTTGACCACTGCTCGCCTCTTGCATATGTTGACTGAAAACACACCTTCCCTTTTCCACAAACAGGTTCGTTCACCATGTTCAAAGCAAACCAGGTAAGGTAATGTGCTGGTAAGAGGAGGTTGTTGGCGGGGGGGGCGTAGAGGACTGACCTTGTCGGGTACCGTGGCTTATCGATGTCAAGTGTCTACAGGGATTGATGCTCTCTCTCTCTCTCTCTCTCTCTCTCTCTCTCTCTCTCTCTCTCTCTCTCTCTCTCAGTGACAGAAAAGCGCTGGGTCGCAAGTTGAAAAGAACGGCATTGTATTAGTGACCGAGAAAAACACACACACACACACACACACACACACACACACTCTAACATGGCTCATAACATATATATACAGAAACTCTAGAACGACTCCCTGCAAGAGGAAAAAACTCAAACGTGTAAACAAAACTCTACAACAGCTGGAACCTCTGATGGTGCGAGAGGAGGGGGGACGGGGTTATGGGAGAGGAGGGGGGACGGGTTATGAGAGAGGTGGGGTTATGACTGGAAGGGTGGGAGAGGGTTATGAGAGGGGGGGGTTGGGAGGGGGTTATGAGAAGGAGGGTGGGAGAGGGGTTATGAGAGGGAGGGAAGGGGTTATGACTGGGAGGGTGGAAGAGGGTTATCAGAAGGAGGGTGGGAAAGGGGTTATGAGAGGGAGGGAAGGGGTTATGAGAGAGGAAGGGAGGGATAGGGGTTGTGAAAGCAATATGGATTATGAGAGGCAGGGAGGGATGGGGATTATGAGAGAAAGGAGTGAGCAACTAGGAGAGAGTTAGAGGAGTGTTGTAAGAGAGGATGGGGGGGGGGCGGTGAAGAAGAGAGTCGCAACTAAGTTAACTACCGCTAGAAACTTAACACAACGCCCTTCCCCCACACACTCCTGTCCTTCTCCTACTCCCGTCCTCTCCCCTATCCACTCCTCCCCTCCATCCACCCCTCCCAGGATGTACACGATTGCACGGTCGGGCACATTAGCATTTATATATGTTTTTAGAGGAGCAGGAGCGTCTTAATGCAGCGTGTTGGTGTGGGCTGTTGTCTTATTGGTCTGGTGTCCGCGCTATGACGCCGCCTGTCGGAGTTACTGCCTTCATCACCACGCGCTCTCCCTCCCTCCCACTATCCCACCCACCCGTCTCCCCTCTCTCCTTCCTTCTCTCCCTCCACTGTTCCACCCACCCTTGTCCTCCTCCACACTCACTCGCCCACCCTTGTCCTCCTCCACACTCACTCGCCCACATTTGTCCTCTTCCACACTCACTCGCCCACCGTTGTCCTCTTCCACACTCACTGCCCACCCCTTTGTCCCTCTCTCCACACTCCACTGCCCACCCTTGTCCTCCTCCACACCTCACACCTGCCCACCTTATCCTCCTCCACACTCACTCGCCCACCCTTGTCCTCTCTCCTCCACACTCACTGCCCACACTCCTGTCCTCCTCCACACTCACTGCCCACTTGTCCTCCTCCACACCTCACCTGCACACCTCTTTGTCCCTCCCTCCACACCTCACTCACCCACACTAGTCCTCCTCCACACTCACCTGCCCACCCTTGTCCTCCCACACTCACTCGCCCACCCTTGTCCTCCTCCTCCACACTCACTCTGCCCACACTAATCCTCCACACCTCACTCGCCCACCCCTTGTCCTCCTCCACACTCACTGCCCACCCCTTGTCCTCCACACTCACTCGCCCACCCTGTCCCTCCTCCACACTCACTCTGCCCATCTCTTTGTCCTCCTCCACACTCACTGCTCACACTTGTCCTCTCCACTTTTCCACCTGCCCATTAACACGTCCCTCTCCACGCTACTACGGGAGAGGGAAGCGTGGGACTGGTGGGGGAGTGGGAGCTGGTGGAGAGAGGGATGATGGAAAAGTGAAAGTGGTGGAGAGAGGAAGGAAGGAGAGGGGGGAGGGAGGGAGGTAGGTAAGTGAGGGAAGGGGATGTGTTTGCTGATGGATAGAAGAATAGTAGTAATCTTGATGTGAGCGAAGGAGGGAGGGAGGTAGGTAAGTGAGGGAAGGGGATGTGTTTGCTGATGGATAGAAGAATAGTAGTAATCTTGATGTGAGCGAAGGAGGGAGGGAGGGAGGGAGTGATGGAGTGAGTGGATGAGAAGGATGTTGACAGTGAGAGGGAGGGTACAGGAAGGAGATTTAGGTAGAGGGAGGGAGAGAGGTAGGGAAAGTGGTGGGGTTAGCGTCTTGAAGGAGGAGAGAGAGAGAGAGAGAGAGAGAGAGAGAGAGAGAGAGAGAGAGAGAGAGAGAGAGTTTGGCATACCAGGAGAAAATAGACAACAGATATATATTGATCATTAATTGTATTGAGGAAAGGCAGAGGTGAATTAATAAGACCGTAATGTATTTAGCAAGATATTGAAAACGGATGATTAATAAGGAAAGTAAAGCACATGTAAAAAGAGAGTAAACAACAACAAGTGAAGAAGCAGTGAGGATGGTTCCTGGACAATATTGTGCCACAGGTGTTGGTGAGAGGAGATCCTGCCCGCACCACTACCTGCACCACTACCACCACCACCACACTCTGCATGCACGCACCACTACCTGCACCACCACCCCACCACCACCCTCACACCACCACCACCACCACCACACCACTACCACTTATTACCACCTGCACCACCACCCCACCACCTGCACCACTACCACCACCACCGCACCACCACCACCTCCACCACCACCCGCACCCACTTTCACCACCACCAATTACCTGCAACCACCACCACCACTCACATTCGGCACCACCACCATTTGCAACCACCACCACTACCACCACCTCTTCCTTCACCACTGGCCTCACCACCACCTGCACCAACACCACCACTTCACCACAACCACCACTACTCCGTAACCACCACACCCATCACTCACCACCTGCATCACTCACCAATCTGCACCACCAACACCACCACCTGCACCATACCATCATCTGCAACATCATTCACCAACCACCAACAACAATTACTCACCTGCAACACACCACTTCACCTGCACCACCACTACCTGCACCACCACTACATGCACCACTACCTGCACTACCACCACCACCACCTCCACCACCACTACCTGCACCACCATCACCACCACTATTACCACCACTCGCTGCCAAAATATACCCAACGTACGCCACAGGCAGGAGATAGGCTACACCCATCACGAACACTGTCTGCTTGTCTGGTCCACCAGTACCCGGCTGATACACTCGACCCAGCGTCCACACTCCACGGAACACCGCAAGATGACACACCTTAGCGTAATTCACCTGAAGATTAACCACCCTAACGTTACCTGGAGGTGTTAGGTTAGATTAGATTCTTTCAGCATTAGGTTAGGTCAGGTCAGCATTAGGGTGGTTAATCACCAGGTGAATTAAGTAGGGGGATAATCTACAGGTAATCCAGCTGAGTCAGTAAGCGGTCGGCGGCTACCACAGAGATGTACGGTAAATATAATGTTACGAATTGTTGATAATGTGAGATGGAGGTAAACGGGAGGGGGTAGACCAGAACTCAAGTGAAGGACGGACTGAACTTGTGGGTGTATCCCGGCGAGTGTAGAAAAAGCAGTTGTGTAGCACTGTTTGTATCATGGTGTAGGTGTGTTAGGGTACAGGTATGTTGTGAGGGTACAGTGAGGTGTGAGTGTGTGGTGAGGATACAGTGAGGTGTGAGTGTGGTGAGGATACAGCGAGGTGTGAGTGTGGTGAGGATACAGTGAGGTGTGAGTGTGTGGTGAGGATACAGTGAGGTGTGAGTGTGTGGTGAGGGTACAGTGAGGTGTGAGTGTGTGGTGAGGGTACATGAGGGAGTGGTGAGACAGGGAGGGGTGGGGAGGTAAGAGTACAGGAGGAGTGAGGGTACAGTGAGGTGTGTGACACTGTGAGCGTTCCTGTACACCATCATTCATTATCACTTGTTCTCTCGTCTCCTTATTTACTTTCATGTATTACTTCCACCAGACTACATACATTCACATCTTCACACATGCGTTCATGAAGACGAATAGTTACTTACGTGTCTGAGTATAAAGATTCATTCAGTATTGTATGTAGTTTTGCATCCGTGAATAATTATTTACATGCTTCATATTTCTTCAGGTAAACTCTGGATATTATTGTGGGGGGATGCGGTTTTTAAGCTCCTTCGTGTGCGTGAGAATACAGCCGCCCGGTAATTGCTTGGCTCACGGTAATTTGGGGAGATTCCCGTTGGAGCAGGAGGGAAAAAAGAGACAGACACTGATGAAGGCAGGAGGGAGAGCTTCACCCCATGATACCCGGAGCACGAGCTGTTCACCCCCTGAAAAGTTTGTAAACACGTCACACGCGGGGATATGATCGCTTGCTTTATTCACACAACCTTGAAGAATCGTATTTCGTGATGATTATTCATTTTTATTTGAAATATATGAATTGAAGATGTTATTGTTCATCTGTAATTAAAGGTGAAGTACGAATTATTTCACAGATACAGGAATTGTTTCTCTCGCTGCAGCTTTTCAAGGCAACGTTTACTCTTGAAAATCACAAAGTAGCTGACCAGATACTAACGAAAAACTCCTTTTTGTGATGCATAACTTCAGAACTGCCAACCCCCTGACATAGAGCCCGTCAGCACGACTACTAGTAGAACCAGAGCGAGTGTGTAGGAGGAAGAGAGGAACACACACACACACACACTATTGCCGTGACCGTGAACTTGCATGCAGTACCAAGTAATATTGCCGTGTATTGTGTTGGCAGTATCAGATGCTGGGCCACAATTACCTCACCGACCAGTCATTATGGTGCTCATGGCATGCATTTTCTTTTTCTTTGAATCTTATAAGAATGAAAATTATCCAGAGGGATTTTTTCCCATCGGATTACTGTTGTATTTATTGAGTTTTATGTACTCTTATAGCGTAATGACAAAAATGTGTGTTGTCCGGTTTACGTTTGGGATTAATATGAATAATATGTCGGCTGTATCCGGTTTGTTGATACATTGTGACGAAAGTTACACGCACACACACCATGAAGCTACAAAGAATAACACAGCTTTCATTCATCTGAGGCATTTTAAACTCAACAGGAAAAGGCCATATTTATTTATTTATGTATTTGTTTATTTATTTATTTATTTATTTATTTGGGGGGAGGGGGTGTTGTCACGGAAGGAAGAATATATTACATGAGGTTAGTGAAATATCCTTCCTTCACTCCCGAGTTCACACGCCGTAGTTCAAAAATATCTCATTTAATATCAATGTTCACCATTTTCGTTCGTTCTGACCACCGTGACCACCTGGATGACGTCAGGGTTAAGCCTGTCTCGGCTCATAAACTGTTTAGTCACTCCTTGCCAGTGTGATAAACTGTGCCTGAACATTTCCTTTAAGTATGAAGGAAATTGACCCGAAGGTTGGAGTCTCTTAAGAGTGGGAAGAGGAGAGGGGAGAAAGAAGTAATCTTTCCCCTCCTGCAACAAGAACATTTCCGAAGGACCTACACGTGAAAGAGAGGTCACCGTGACACACCCTGCTCTCTCCTCTTCCTGGGATGGTATGGTGGACCCTTGTGTAGTGTTGACGAGGCTGACCGCTACTGGTATGTGTTAGTCGGGAACCACTCACATGAAAACGTTGTCTTCATATGGAATGAGATTAGTTAATGGTTAGGTTAGGTTGAATATGTTTCACTTACATACTTAAATAGATGGAATTTTTTCCTAAATTCTTGTTAGCGATGTTGTTGAAGATGTCACAGACGATTTTAACATTTTGTGCTGAAACTGATGTAAATGAAGGATCTTACGCACACACACACACACACACACACACACACACGTACGTACACACACACTGTGGTATGTGAGTGGTGACTTGAGCTGCGCACACACACACACACACACACACACACAAAACATTAACGGGTGCTCACTGATCCATATTGGCAACGGTTCTCGAGTTTCCGACATAATGTTCTCCATTGTGGCTGTCCTCGTAGACCGATGCTTCACCTAGAGTCGTACTTTGAAAATGTCGGAGCCAACTGATGAGTCACTGGCCGCCACCAATTTGAATTGAAGATAAAGACAAGGGGTGAGGCAGCAGGTACATACACCCGTCCCATGCATCCGGAAGTATAGGTCGCGGTAACATGACATTAGCTGCTGTCATAATCGGGTCAAGCAATGACACCTGAGCCGATAACGTCAATAACCGCGTTGAACCCAACTGACCGTAACCCAGCAAGTGATGGCGGTGTTCTTTGATGTAAGCTTCATTAAGTGGGCAGTACTTCCGAGAATGACGGATCTGATACTTCCCGCTGAAAGTAACATCAATCATAGTCGTTTATTGAATCACAAAGATCTCAGGACCTCACAATGGTCTCAAGGGAGGAAGGTCCTGTTTCAAGAAATATGGCTTACTTTATCTCGTTACTAAGAAACATTTTCATTTATTTAAATTTATATAACAAGGGAATCTGTTTTATCTGTTCTCTTGTTTTAAATGGAAAATAACAGGAAATTGACCTGTGGAGGTAATTAGGAAACAAAAGTACTATTGGCTTTTATTTAATGCAAGATAATCAACGACCAGTCAATTCAACGCCAGCAGCGACCATAAGATAGTCGACAGATTAAAAAAAAAAAAAAGTAAATAAAAAAAAAAAAAAAAAAATATATATATATATATATATATATATATATATATATATATATATATATATATATATATATATATATATATATATATATATATATATATATATATATATATATATATATATATATATATATATATATATATATTTTTTTTTTTATTCCTCTATAGAAACGTTCCCGAACACATTACTGGAAGTCCAGACTCGGGCGCGTCACAAGAAATTATAGTTTGATGAAAACATTACTCGCCACACTAAGGGCATAATGAAGAAGACAAAGGGTAATGCGAAAACGATTAGAGAGAAGAGACGACGAATGTGACCTATAAAACAGTACGGAGACGTCTTGAGGAATATATATCCTCTCTGTTGCCCTTCGGTAAGACACACGGGACGATTAATCGCTTAAAAACAGCAGCACACACACACACACACACACACACACACACACTCTCTTGGAGAAATAATCATATCATAGTCAACGGACACAAAGATGAGGTCTGGTGGAAAGAGATTCCGTCGTCGAAAAAGTTGAAGATTCCTCAACAGGTGTGCGTGCGTGCGTACAGGCTGCGGGTGGTGTTGAAGGTGGAGCAAGCACTGAGACTTACTGCAAGACCTGGCCAATGTTCTACCCATGGAGACAGAACACACCTGGACGGGATATTAAAATTGCATCTCAAAAAGGAGAAAGAGGTGAATTGAGTGATGTATTTTCATATCTTCGAACAAAAATACATCAGACATAAAACAAAATCATCAATAAACTGTTACCTGAAACGTATAAATGGATTTGATAGACAAGAGCAGAGAAATATATTTAAAAATTAACTATACAAATATACATGAAATAGTATCAGAAATATATTAAGTGATACAATAACTCCAATTTCATCTTATCGGAGGTTGATTGAGATTAGTCTTGTGTTCTGGATTTAGTAGTTAATTATATCATCTCACATTTGAAGTTTATATTAAGGCCTGACTTGATAGAGAGGCATTAAATAATACGTCTTGTTACCGACTCTTGTTTCCATTCTCTCTCCCATCATCATCACCGTGTTCTCCTGCTTCCACTACTTACGTTTTTGTTTGTTAACTTCCCTTCCCCACTTATCTTCTCTTGTCTCCTCTCCTCCTCCTCCACAAGAATTAATTTTCCACCGCCCCACCTGAGTAGCAGGTTCCCTCCCCTCCCCTACCCTGCCACTTTCCTCCACCCTACCTGCCACTATCCTTCACCCTGCCTGCCACTATCCTCCACCCTACCTGCCACTATCCTCCACCATACCTGCCACTCTCCTCCACCCTACCTGCCACTCCCCTCCACCCTACCTGGCACTATCCTCCATCCTGTCTGCCACTCCCTTTCACCCTGTCCACCCTCCCCCTCTACCCTACCTTCCCTTTCACTCCCTTCCATCCTGCCTTCCCTTCCACTACCCCCTCTACCCTGTTCTCCCTTCCACTCTCCTCCCATCCTGCCTTCCCTTCTACCCCCTCCCACCCTCTCCTCATTTCCACTCCCCCATGCACATCTTCCCCTCACCACCAACCACCTGCCCATCCGCCCTTCCCCTCTCCCTTCATACTACTTACCACTTCATCCCTTCGCCCCTTCTTTACATTTTTTCTTAAACAAAATTTCAGTCATGTTCGTCCACCAATGCACGCTTATTAATTCACTCCTCCACAATACCTCATTTATTTACGATGTTTTATATTCGCGGTATATCATCAATCAGGTGTATATGACAGAACACACCTGTATTCGCTCCCCGAAATATTGAATTTATGATTGGATGTGAAATCAGCAATGAAGCAGGAGTGAGGAGTATCTTCCTTAAAGGCATTAGTATTCTGCTGCTGCTGCACCTGAGCTGAGGGAGGAGGGTGGGTGGGTGGTGGTGGGTGGTGGGGTAGGGGGGCGTCAATAATGTGTGAGAATGAAGCAACTCATCAGATATTTTTATGTCAGAACTTGGCTGTGACCTCTGGGGGCAAGATGGTGGAGGGGGAAGCTAGGGAGGTAGAGGAGGGGTGGTGTTGCCTGTAGGGGAAAGGAGAGGTGGGAGGCTAGGAGGAAGAGGAGGAGGGGTGATGCCTGTAGTGGGGAGAGGGGGGTAGGGGAGAGGAGGGGTGGTGTTGCCTGTAGTGGGGAGGAGGTGGGGGAGGCTAGGAGGAAGAGGAGGGTGATGCCTGTAGTGGGGAGAGGGAAGAGGAGGGGGTGGTGTTGCTGTAGTGGGAGGTGGGGAGGGAGGAAGAAGAGGGGTGATGCCTGTAGGGGAGAGGGGGTGGGAAGAGGAGGGTGGTGGTGTGCCTGTAGTGGGGAGGAGAGGTGGGGAGGCTAGGAGGAAGAGGAGGAGGGTGATGCCTGTAGTGGGGAGAGGGAGAGGAAGAGGAGGGTGGTGTTGCCTGTGTGGGAGGGAGAGGTGGGGGAGGCTATGAGGAAGAAGAGGAGGGTGCCTATATTGGGGAGAGGGGTGTAGGAAGAGGAGGGGTGGTGTTGCCTGTAGTGGGGAGGGAGAGATGGGGGAGGCGAGGAGGAGGAGGAGGGGTGTTGCCTGTGGTAAGGAGAGCTGGGAGGAGGGGAGGGAAGGTGTTGATTTTAGTGGGGGGGAAGAGAAAGGGGGAAGTTGCTTGTAATGGAGGAATGAGGAATGCTTGTGATGGGAGACTGAGAGAGAGGAGGAATGAGGAATGCTTGTGATGGGAGACTGAGAGAGAGGAGGGGAGATACTAGGAGAAGGTGGTGGGGAGCAAATCATTAACTGCATCCAACTTTCTCGTCATTAATATCCAAACTTTATCAACATCAGGAGAGGGAGGAAAAAAAGAAGCGTTTATTATCGCCTGCATCATACCAGAGAGTTGTAAAGAGTTTATTTTTGTTATATAAAACTCCAGCCCTTCATGAGAAATAATTAATAAACCACAATCTCTCTTATTTTCCCCAGGGATATTTTTTTTTTAGTTTTTTAGTTTGTCTTTAATTTTATTGCTAGTATTTTTTTTTTATCGATTATTATTATTATTATTATTATTATCATTATTATTATTATTATTATTATTATTATTATTATTATTATTATTATTATTATTATTATTATTATTATTATTGTTATTATTATTATTGTTATTATTATTATTGGTATTATTATTATTATTATTATTATTATTATTATTATTATTATTATTATTATTATTATTATTTCTACCTTTAATTAATTTATTCCACAGCGACAGGTAGCTTCCCCCCGCCTCCTCCACCCCTGGAAATCAGCGATCATGACTCTGGCCGTAATTAATGTAGAGTTCAAAGTGTGGCCCCTTGAGCCCGGCCGACTCTAGCAAAACCCTCAGTAATTGCTCGGGTCGGGACCATGAAAAGTGGCCCGCTGAATGTGAGCTCATTAGCCCGCGGCCATTACCGCCAGCTGCTCCAGCCGCTCCGGCCAAGGTGCTGCTGGTGGTGGTGATGGTGGTGCTGCTGTTGTGATGGTGGTGCTGCTGCTATTGTGATGGTGGGGATGGTGCTGCTGTTGGTGGTGCTGCTGTTGGTGGTGGTGTCAGATAGTGCTGCTGTTGTGATGGTGGTGATGCTGTTGGCGATGGTGGTGTTGTTAGTAGTGGTGGTGCTGTTGTTGGTATTGCTGTTGGTGCTGGTGGTATTGATGGTGATATTTGTGGTCATTGTGGTGTCGTTGATAATAATAGTAATAATGGTGATTGTACAAGTAGTGTCACCATACAACTCTCCTGTCAACACTACCAGTAACCTCCCCATGCATCACCACTGTTCTCACCATCATCAAAACAACCTACCACCCACACCCTCTATCACCACCACCCCACACCCCATCACCACCACCCCCCATCACCACCAGCCCTCATCACCACCACCCCTATCACACCACCAACCTCATCCACCTACCCTATCCACCTACCCCCCATCACCACCACCCCCATCACCCCCCATCTGCACCCATCACCCCCATACCACCTCCATCACCACCACCACCACCCCCCATCACCACCATCCACCACCACCACCCCCATCACCACCACCACCACCACCACCCCCTCCACCACCACCCCATCACCACACCCCCCATCACCCACCACCCCCCACCACCCCATCACCACCCCCATCACCACCACCCTCCATCACCACCACCCCCCATCACCACCACCCCCCATCCCCCATCCACGCACCATCACCACCCATCACCACCATCATCACCACCACCCCCATCATCACCACCACCCCCCATCATCACCACCACCCCCCCATCATCACCACCCCCCATCATCACCACCACCCCCATCACCACCACCCCCCATCATCACCACCACCCCCATCCCCCCATCACCACCACCACCACCACCACCCCATCACCACCACCCCCCCATCACCCCATCACCACCCCATCACCCATCACCACATTCCCCATCACCACCACCCCCCACCACCACCACCCCCCCACCCCCCCATCACCACCACCACACCCACCCCCATCGCTACCACTACCACCACCACAACCGCTACCACAGCTACTACCACCACAACCGCTACCACCACTAAGCTATTAATAAGCTATTAATAAGCTATCTTTTTTAGGGTAAGTTATGAGATCGTTAACACTTCTCCCTTTTAGGTTGTCACAGTTCACTATTAATATTATACATGAGGTCTTATTACACACAACTAATAAGTCTTTGTACCAACCAGAAGAAGAGGATACTTACTCATTGCAATCTCTATCTCTCTCTCTCTCTCTCTCTCTCTCTCTCTCTCTCTCTCTCTCTCTCTCACGTACATTGGTCGATCATTCTTTTACACACACACACACACACACACAAACACACTGGTCGTCCTCCCCCTCCTACACACAAATACTGGTCGATCTTCCTCCTCTCTCACACACACACACACACACACACACTGGTCGATCTTCCTCCTCCCACACACACACACACACACTGGTCGATCTTCCTCCTCCCACACACACACACACACACTGGTCGATCTTCCTCCTCACACACACACACACACACACACACACACACACACATACACACACACACACACACACACACACACTGGTCGATTTAGAGTCCTTACGTGCAGGATTATAGGAAGAGCATTACATGGCGTTGTTCTTTTGTTTTCCACCTCAATATCTCCCAGAACCATTGTAGACGGCCGCCACACACTTTAATACTTGCCAGACAGAATTGATCACTGAACAAGCCATATTGTTCCATTTCTCTCTCACTTTCTGAACTGGGATGTGAGAATTCTTGTTGTATGTGGTCTGCATGTTATCATTAGTATTATTGTTGTTATTAATGTTGTTGTCATGAATTTGATGTTATTGTTGTGTTTATTAGCGTTATTATTCGGGTGTTGTTATTTTGGTGTTATTAGTATTGTTGTTATTGTATTGTTGTTATTGGTATTGTTGTTGCTGTTGTTGTTGTTTGTATTATCGTCGTTGTTATGTTGATCGTGTTGTTAATATTTATTGTGGTTTTTTGTGTTATTGTTAATTGTAATTGTTCATATTGTTGTTTTTGTTGTTATTGAAGGTAATGGTTGTTATAGTATTGTCTTTGGTGTTGTAGGTTGTGGTGTTGTAATGTTCTCTATAATGCTCTTGAGGTTATCACTGTTGTTGCACCTCGGGTAAGCTTTGCTAAGTGATATTGTTATGTGCGAGTATGTGTGAGCGTTTGGTATAATCCATAGAATGTCAACGCATCCAGTCTAACAATGTATCTAGAATATTATATTGTCATTTGAAAAGATTTAACGTGAACTAACATCATAGAGGGTTTATTTATTAATATGGAAACAGTGCCAGCTACTATGTTATGGTGAGCTTTGATGTGATCAGTTCAACCTTTGTGTGAGTGGCACTAAACATGTTGACATGAGAAACACTTATAACAATACTAGTAAAAGCACTGGGTAGAAAATACTCCAAAAGCTTATTCGAAATAGTTTGTTTTATTTTAACGATAAAATTTTATACCAGCCGTTGGAAAATGTCGCCATGGAAAGTGCTCTCAGACCTCCCGTTTATATTAATTTAGGTACTTGAATGGTGACTCCTAGCTTCTCTGTTCTCATGCTTAGATTGAGTCTCCTTGAATATCTTGGAACACAACACTTGAGCATTAAGTTCATGTTCCCACCACAACCACTGCACTGAAGGATCTCAGAAAATGTAAACACACTTCCTTATAGATTTTCATGGACCTTACAATCATTCACGTGATAGCCATAAAGCAAGTGTGTGTACATTTTTCTGAGATGTCTCCTAGAAAAATGTCCCTCCCTGTGTGTGTACATTTTTCTGAGATGTCTCCTAGAAAAATGTCCCTCCCTCCCTCCCTCCAACTGACAGTGTCTCAGGGAGCAGGCAAGGAGAGAGGAAGGCAGGGACATTTTTCTGTGACACCCTATATATGTAAAGTCACCTCAACTCACTCGATAATTAGGAACTCAGTCAAACAATAATACTACTGAAGGCAGGACAATATCCACGGTGGTCAATACCTCAGGAAGCTTCTTGATATTTAATGGCAGGATTACCGTATCCCTCTGCTCTCTGCTCGTTAGATATTATATTGGTAATTATGGCGGTATGGTTGCTGATAGTTACAGTATGACATTCTAATAAAAAACAGTGAACACACACACACACACCCACACCCACCCACCCACCCACCCACCCACACACCACACCCACACACACACACACATCGACACACCCACCCACCCACACACACACACACACACACACACACACACACACACACATCGACACACCCACCCACCCACACTGGACGCCTCCATGGGGGTATGCCTCTCTACTTCCATCCTTGTTTCGGTAAATTTATCATGTAATACCGCCATCACTGAAGAATGTAATAACTGGAGATCAAAAGGTCATATTATCACCTGCATATACAAAAAAACCTCCTGTATTATATTATCTCAAGTGATCAAGATTATTAATTTTATATTTGGAAGAATTTGTGAGTTATCGCCTTCCAAACGGTGATTAAATGTGTTGTGAATTTCCCCTCCGTTTTAAAACTTATTTTGCCCGGCCAGTTGAGACTATACTAACTAGTTGTAAATATAGCTGTCAGACGTAAAGCTGCCTTAATTAGTCGACTTTGTACAGTCACCTCAGTCCTGCCAATATTTAGTCTCATTGTAAACTATTTCATTTCATAGCGACTGTCGTAATTTTTTTAAAGAATTTAACGATTTTATTTCACTTTTTGTTGTAGGAAAATAATGAACGTGGTTTTTAACAGCCATTGTAAATGTGTATATAAATAGTGATCCTCTTTATACAGGTACAGGGTACATGTAGAGATCTGTGTTTACTGATTGTGTTTGTTTGTTTTGTTTTCGATTTTCTTAGAAAATTCCACTTCAGGCTGATTATTTTTATGCGCATTTATATTTTGATGATAATTCTAAAATATAAACAGTTTACTTGTTACTTCTGAGGGGGTGTTGTACAGCAGTCATTGAATACCACCGACACTGAATGCTGACCTGATACAATAATAAACTTGACTACAATAGCACGAAAACACTGTCCAGTTCACACTTTGTAATCCAGGGTGATGGAAAAGTCCCTGTGCACCATTATCACAGTCGTTGACAATATTCTTCCCACCTAAACTGGGACACCGTAAGGCGATAATATACATATTTATAAGATCGTGATAACCAGGTCCAACAATGACCATCTTCCACTGTTTTATATAAGTAGAATAAGGTAAATAACTATATTGCTAATTACTGCAGGTACACAGAGATTTTTCGATCACCTTGTATTTTTTGGGTCAGAATTTCAATTACTTTTGTTTCCTATGAATATATATATATATATATATATATATATATATATATATATATATATATATATATATATATATATATATATATATATATATATATGTGTGTGTGTGTGTGTGTGTGTGTGTATATATGTGTGTGTGTGTGTCTCTCAATGTTAGTGTTGAAGTAAAGTAACTGATAAGACTTCATTACGTCAGCTGTGTATTAGAGATGTTCCGAGACAAAACAAGACAATAAATGTTTTATTCTTCATTTGTACATTAAAAAATAGCTCAAATTAGATTAGATGAAATTGGTTAGGTTACATGAGCTTGGTTAGGTCATGTTAGGTTCGGTGAACTTAGTTAGGTTAGGTGAATTTTTTTAGGTCAGGTGAGCTTGGTTGGGTTAGGTGAACTTGGTTAGGTTAGCTTGGTTAGCGTAGGTTAGCTTGGTTAGTGTAGGTTAGCTTGGTTAGGTCAGATAAGCTTTGTTAATTCAGGTGAACATGGTTAGGTTAGGTAAGATTAGCGTGGTTAGGTTAAGTTACATGAGCTTGGTTAGGTTAGCTTGATTAGGTCAGCTAAGCTTGGTTAGTTTGGGAGAACATGTTTAGGTTAGTTTTGTTTAGTTCAGGTTAGATTAGTTTAATTTAGGTTAGGTTAAATATTTAATTCTAGTTTGGTAAGCGCAGAATTTCACTCTACATTCTTTTCTGTTTAAAATCATGTACATATTTCTACATACTCTGCAACATGCATCTTTTTTCGCGTATTGAATCGAGTTATACATACGTCAGTTTATGTTAGTTAACAAGTATTTTCACGTACAGTTTTATACCCGCTAAGTGGGGCGGGTTTGTTGTGAGGATGTGTAGCTCTCAGTAATGTACGAACTTCCCCACTCTCTCCCTTTCATTCTCCCTCCCTCTCTCCCTCTCTCCTCCTCTCCCTCTCCTCCCTGTCTTTCTCCTCTCCCCCCCCTCTTCATCGTCCCTTTCTTGCTCCTACCCCCTCTCCTCCCTTTCTCTACCTCCATGTCTCCCTCTCTTCTCCTCTTCTTCCCTCTCCTCCTGCCCCCCCCCCCTCTTCTCTTTCTCCCTCTCTCCTCCTCCTCTCTCCCTCTTTCTCACCATGATCCTACTCCCTGGTGGGCGGCGTCACCCTGGGGGGCGGCTCAGGAGGGCGGTGGCGGTGGCATCAATGGCACTAACAGGCCGCCACCGCCCATTGGCCACGTCACCCTGTGAATAACCCCTTAGTGAGCGTAATGAGGCCTGGAGGGCGCCGCGAGCAACATTCACACTGCCCTAACTATGGTAATTTGCCACAACGCTAAATTAAGAGCTTTTTAGTCTTCATATTTTTTCTTCACGTACTAGAGGTTAAAAACATATACTGAAAAAAGGTGTTTATTTTTCTTATATCTCTAATTCTGGCTTTTCCTGGAATAGCTCAAATATAAAAAAATAATAAATTAACAGGGAGGAAATATGATAAATAGTAAATAAGAAAAAAAAAAGTTTCCCTCCACATTCCTCCACCAGTAACTAACAGCAATACACATAATCTTCCATTCACAGCTACTTTTATTTTTATTTTTTTCTACCCCTATCGAACTATATTTCTAATTAACAAAAATCAACTACCTGAAATTAATGACCTGTCGTATTGCTTGCTGACGGAAATAATCACTAATTAGACGAAAAGTATTAGACGGCAAGTATTCATCTCTACTCAATCGCGTTTTCTTTGATTCAGAAACAACTCATTACACTAAATAAACGTAATTAGGCTGAAATAATCTCCGCTCACGTGTGTGATTATAGACAAAGCGTGATTAAAATCTTGCAGGGGATTATAGCGAGTCTGTTCTTCGTTCAACTATAACCACGACAAAGGGCCACATACCTCTCAAGAGTTTTATACCATGATAAAGAGTTATACACCATGATACAGGAGTTGTATACCATGATACAAGAGTTGTATACCATGATACAGGAGTTGTATACCATGATGCAGGAGTTGTATACCATGATACAGGAGTACCATGATACAGGAGTTATACCATGATACAGGAGTTGTATACCATGATGCAGGAGTTGTTTACCATGATACAGGAGTTGTATACCATGATGCAGGAGTTGTTTACCATGATACAGGAGTTGTTTACCATGATACAGGAGTTATATACCATGATAAAGGAGTTGTATACCATGATAGAGACTTGTATACCACGATAGAGAGCTATATACCGTGATAGAGAGTTGTATACCATGATGCAGGAGATGTATGCCATGATACAGGAGTTGTATACCATGATACAGGAGTTATACCATGATACAGGAGTTGTATCATGATACAGGAGTTGTATACCATGATGCAGGAGTTGTTTACCATGATACAGGAGTTATATACCATGATACAGGAGTTGTATACCATGATAGAGACTTGTATACCACGATAGAGAGCTGTATACTGTGATAGAGAGTTGTATGCCATGATGCAGGAGATGTATGCCATGATACAGGAGTTGTATACCATGATGCAGGAGTTGTATACCATGATGCAGGAGTTGTATACCATGATGCGGGAGTTGTATACCATGATACAGGAGTTGTATACCATGATGCAGGAGTTGCTTACCGTGATACAGGAGTTGCTTACCGTGATACAGGAGTTGCTTACCGTGATACAGGAGTTGTTTACCGTGATAGAGAGTTATATACCACGATAGAGAGCTGTATACCGTGATAGAGAGTTGTATACCATGATAGAGAGTTGTATACCGTGATAGAGAGTTGTATACCATGATAGAGAGTTGTATACCACGATAGAGAGCTGTATACCGTGATAGAGAGTTGTGTACCATGATAGAGAGTAGTATACCATGATATAGAGTTGTATACCATGATAGAGAGTTGTATACCATGATGCAGGAGTTGTATACCATGATAGAGAGCTGTATACCGTGATAGAGAGTTGTATACCATGCTAGAGAGTTGTACAGTATACCATGCTAGAGAGTTGTATACCATGATAGAGAGTTGTAGAGTATACCATGCTAGAGAGTTGTATATCAAGATAGAGAGTTGTATACCATGATACAGGAGTTGTATGCCATGATACAGGAGCTGTATACCGTGATAGAGAGTTGTATACCGTGAGAGAGAGTTGTATACTGTGATAGAGATTTGTATACCATGATAGGGAGTTGTATACCATGATACAGGAGTTGTATACCATGATACAGGGGCTACATACCAGGAGTTACATATATATATAACTGGACTCGCTCTTCTACGCCCTAAGCTATAATCCGGCAGCTAAATTATACTATTAGCTGACTGTTTTTGTAGCCATTAACTTGCGCTGCTCCAATTTTACTTGTGGCATTAATTTTGTGTATTTTAGTTGTAAACGTTAATCTGTGTAAAAAGGATAATTCTGGGTCCGGTATTACTTTACATGCAAGCTTTTAAATGCGGCCACGCTACCAAAATAGAGTTAAAAAGTTAAGGTTGAGTTACTATCCTCGTGTGTGTGTGTGTGTGTGTGTGTGTGTGTGTGTGTGTGTGTGTGTGTGTGTGTGTGTGTGTGTGTGTGTGTGTGTGTGTGTGTGTGTGTGTGTGTGTGTTCCCTGTCAGTTATGCGGTTATGACACCACAGGTACCTATATCCGTAACCTGAGTAACGATAGCAAGACCACTATCACTAGCTAAACCTACAAAGACTCACAACTACAACCATCATCATTAGCTAAACCTACAACAATCACAACTACAACCACCGTCACCAGCTAAACCCATCACAACCACAACTACCATCACAGGCTAAATCCATTATAGCCACAACTACAACCACCATCACTGCCCTCTTCAGGTAAACCCACCTCAATCACAACTACAACCACCATCATCAGCAAAACCTACAACAATCACAACCACAACCACCATCACTGCCCTCTTCAGGTAAACCCACCTCAATCACAACTACAACCACCATCACCAGCAAAACCTACAACAATCACAACCACAACCACCATCACTGCCCTCTTCAGGTAAACCCACCTCAATAACAACTACAACCACCGTCACCAGCAAAACCTACAACAATCACAACCGCAACCACCATCACTGCCCTCTTCAGGTAAACCCACCTCAATCACAACTACAACCACCATCACCAGCAAAATCTACAACAATCACAACCACAACCACCATCACTGCCCTCTTCAGGTAAACCCACCTCAATAACAACTACAACCACCGTCACCAACTTAACCCACCACAACCACTAATACCATCAGCAGCTTAACCCACCACAACCACTAATACCATCAGCAGCAACCCACCACAACCACTAATACCATCAGCAGCTTAACCCACCACAACCACTAATACCATCAGCAGCTTAACCCACCACAACCACTAATACCATCAGCAGCTTAACCCACCACAACCACTAATACCATCAGTAGCTTAACCCACCACTAATACCATCAGCAGCTTAACCCACCACAACCACTAATACCATCAGCAGCTTAACCCACCACAACCACTAATACCATCAGCAGCTAAACCCACCACAATTACTAATACCATCAGCAGCTTAACCCACCACAATCACTAATACCATCAGCAGCTTAACCCACCACAACTACAATCACCATCACAACCGTCATCAGGTAAGCCAAACACAACCTATATCAGCTAAACCTATCACAACCACAATTACAACCACCATCACTAGCTAAACCCACCACAAGCATCGGTACCTCTATCACCAACATCACTACTAACTAAACCAGTGATCCCGACACCCACCACCAAGCTAAAGGCACCACAACTAACAACAATAACAACCCCAGCAACAACGACAGTAACACAACTATCTTAAACAACAACAGCATTACTCTCTACCTGTGAAAATAACACAAACAGACCTATACACCTGTGGTAGTTACACCTGTACCTACACCTATGGCGGTTACACCTGTACCTACACTTATGGCAGTAACAGTAACAACTCTTGGCTTGGCTGAGCCGGGAGTCACGGAGGAGGTCGGACAGGCTCCAGGTGTGTCTCCACGCACTGTGCTCATAATGACCCGTCCTCTTGGCTCATGTTTACACCTGCCCCCCGGCGATGGCTCACAATAGGTTTAGCTCCCCCTGCCGTGAGGAAGTTCAGGGAGGTTGTAATTAATCGCCTTTTGTATCTTTTCAAGGAATATTAGCATGATGTTAAGTGATTGTAACCTACAGGGAAATGGTGTACTTAGTCATGTGATCACTGGGTGGAGGAAGGCTAAAAGCTTTGGGAGTAATGAAGCCATGAGGTGGAGATTGGATACCACCGAGATATTACCGTCATAAAGAGATGGTCTCTGCATTGATGACCTTTGTGTTAATTTATTGATGGACGAAGGTTACATGTTCAGTTTTTCCCCAGAAATTTATGTGGGTGCTACAGTTAAAAGCTGAAATAAGTCGAAGCCAGTTTTAACTAATTAAATTTAGAAGCCACAAAGGTTGTACGATACAACTAGTATTAACTAGGCAAAGCTAGTTAGGTTAGGTTACGGTAGGTTCAAGTTGCATGAAGATAGGTTAGGTTAGGTTAAGTTGGGTTAGGTTGGATTGGGTGACTAATAAGCAAACGCTCCACCTCAACACCACTGTTATGGCACCTTGTTTTCATGAGGCCACTTGGTAATTCCAACTATTTTTCTCAAGCAGTCCTTCTGTTGAAACTAGTTTTAACTTAAATGTTTAGTTAAAACTAGGTTTAATAATATGCTAGTCCTGGATTTGGGGTTTTCCCCGGAACCTTAGATGTAACTAGTTTGGCTAGTTAATACTAGTTGTACCGTACAACCTTTGAGGTTTCTAGTTTTAACTAGTTAAAACTGATTTTGACTTTTCGGGATTTTAGCTGTAATATATGTGCAAATCTATGTGTATACATATATTGTCTCAGGTACCACATTTCTGTTTAAATATAAATATACGTTTTTCCTTGATAATGAATCTGAATCCATCAAGGAAGTGGCCTTTTTTTCTGAATTAAGTATCTGACCATCAATCACATCAGCTGTGAAAGTAACTCTTATAAACACGAGTCTGGCGTTATGTAATAGTAATAGGACCGATATATTATGGAAGAGAGTTACAGTATATGCAATTACAGGCATCTCATCTACCACCCCACCTATACACTGTAAACGTGAAAGAATTAGTCCCAGTGTTTTATGCTGAACTAAGTCTCCCATTCGTTTAGTGAACAGCAGGTGGGTTAGTGAATGCTGTAAAGAGTAGTAGGCAAGGTTAAGGGGAACAGCAGAAGCGGGGTTTTCGTCGCAGGGAGGAAGCAGAAGGATAAAAGCAGAAACAGTAAGAATAGAAGAAGAGGCAGCATTAAAGATAGTGAAAAACGGTAGTAGAGACAACTTTATTGGTAGAAAAAATATCAGGGGCAGCTTTATAGGTAGGAAGAAACAGCACCAGTAAGCAGTAGGTTTGTGAGGAAACAGGGAGGAGCGTCAATAGCAGCAGCAGGAGACGCGAGGCATCAGGACTGCAGCAGCTGATGAAGGGGGAGAGTTTATGGTGGCATCTGAGTGTGTTGATGAACCCCTCCTTCCCCTTCTCAACACTACCAGCATACCAATACTATCACGACCAGCGTCATCACCATCACTGAAGTCTCTCTCTCTCTCTCTCTCTCTCTCTCTCTCTCTCTCTCTCTCTCTGCAGCAGTGGCAGGAAAAAGAGTACTTATAACAACAGCAGCACAAGTAACAACAGATGAAACAAGAGTAGATTCTGTAACGGCAATCCAACAGGACAGCAACAGTATTAATAGCAATAACGGGAACAACAGTGTTAGGAACGGCATCAGCAGTAACGGCAAGAGGAAGACCAACAAGTACAGTAACAGCATCCCAAGAGGGCAGCAGCAGCAGCAACACTCATTAGCTGGAGTAGTGTGGGCAGCTAAGAGTCGTGAACATCACCAGGAGCTGCTGCAACAAAGGAGAGAGACAGAAACAGCAACAAGAGACAATGGCAACAGCTCTCAGCAGCAGAGCCAGCAGCTGCATCAAGTAGATCAGCATCAGAACGATCAGCAGATTCACCATTGCCCGTAGCAGCATCAACAAGTGCAGCCGAGCCCTCAGCAGCTGCACCAGAGCCCCCAGCCGCATCTGCAGTTGCACCAGACCCCTCAGGAGCATCAGCAGGTGCATTAGAGCCCTCAGCAGCATCAGCAGGTGCATCAGAGCAGCCAGCAGTAAGGGCAGTAGGAGCAGGGGGCAGAGCAGCAGCAGCAGGAGAGGTTTATGATAGTGTGTAAGTGCGTGTGTTGGTGGGGCCCGGGGCTGGCTGGTCCTTCCGTGATTTCCCGTGTGGCCGTCTGCCCCCATTTAGCTGATTGTTTCTCCATTGTTTATCGCAGTCATACCTGGACTATCTCTAAACCGCTGGTGGGCCCTGTCCTCTCTCTTAACGGTGGACCACTCTCTCTCTCTCTCTCTCTCTCTCTCTCTCTCTCTCTCTCTCTCTCAAAATTCCTCGCCAACTTTTATCACTCACTAACTTTTAATGATGTTGTAAAACCTTTAATAACGTTTGAAATTGGTGGTTAGTGATGGTGTGTGCTAGCTTAAAGAAACATCGGCCATTGTCTCCCTGAGTAGTGAATGCGTCATGGAGGTGTGAAAATGTCCGGGACTCTCGTTATGGTGTGGCGGGACAAGTACCTACACATTTAGTTTTGTTTACCCACCGTTGGCGCCACCATCTAAGTAATGCCTTGTTAATTATCATTGTTGTTCTGGCATTTGTGAGTCTTGTAGTACATCCTCCTCTATAACCTCACAGATGACTATAACAAAGACCTTCAGTTACGTAAACCAGTATGATAAATGTTGCCTCAATGAACACCAAGCGACGTGGGGGGAGAGAAATGTGCAAGTGAAAAAGTCAATCTTGTGATCACACGCCCAGCCCGCTGAGTGAGTGTCCACACGTCACTCACTCGCCTGGGTCAGTCTGCTCCTCGCCCAAAATGCGAGACCACAATACCTCTCCAGGGAATACGCAATTGTAGTGCATTTCATTTCATGTCAAAAAAAAAACCCCAGTGAACTTTCTGTTGAATATACTTTAATTCTCACACTGGAATATATGATTAAGATTTCCCACGTATATTTTCTTCAGGTCCTTCTTACTCGTCGTCATTCTTACTCGTTGTCATTCTTACTCGCATTCTATCATCCAGATCCTCTTGAAAGTCAGACAATGCCTCATTCCCGGTGATGACACAGCAGCAGTCATGGACACACCACGCCAACAGTCTGTCTCAACACCACCGAGCTGAGTAGGGATTCAAGAAGCTGTGAGTCATCATGAGACAATGTACTAATCCAAAAAGTCGACCCTCGTGGTCATTTAACTACTGTACTTCCATCCACCTGTTTACAACTAGGTATCAGGCTCGATGACCTCCCCTTTAGGAGTGGACATCTAAAGGGAATGAGTTCCGTCAGAGTTCGCGTTGGAATACTGGCGAGACAAGTCTAGCGAGTTCCATTTGAGTTCGCTTCCCAGGTCGTCGTCAACACGGGTCATTGATGAGAGGACGAGCATTAATTGTCCCCCGAACATTTAATGATGGGAAGCTAAAATAAAACTTTGAAGCAATTATAGTTATTTCTTGTAGATGCTGTTAAGTTAATAGTCACGCGAGTAGCTTTTTTTGTCGTATAAAGTTAGTGACGATTATGATGTCACGCCTCTGTTATGATGACGCACATCTTGACGTATATCTAAACCTTAGGCTGTAAAGTTTACCTTCACCTGTGTCATCTAAGTTCTCTTCTTCAGTAATATCCTTCATCACTTCCTCCTCCTCTTCTTCACTATCTATCATTGGTTACTTCCCTTCTCATCTTTATCTTTCTCTATCCACATATAATTATCTCTTATTATCTACTCGTATCTGTGTTATTATCTCTGGTTCGTCATTGGTCGTCTTACTGACCTGTTGGCGGCATAAGACCCGGCCATCGTAAGAGGGTGATGATCTGTTTCCCAAAATTACCGTATATACTTGTGTTGTGGGGGCCAGGTGATGCTGTGAGGGTTCAGGTGATGCTGTGAGGGGTCAGGTGATGCTGTGAGGGGCCAGGTGATGCTGTAGGGGTCAGGTGTTGCTGTGAGGGTCAGGTGTTGCTGTGGGGGTCAGGTGTTGCTGTGAGGGTCAGGTGTTGCTGTGGGGGTCAGGTGATGCTGTGAGGGGCCCAGGTGATGCTGTGAGGGGTCAGGTGATGCTGTGAGGGGTCAGGTGATGCTGTGAGGGGCCAGGTGTTGCTGTGAGGGTCAGGTGTTGCTGTAGGGGTCAGGTGTTGCTGTGAGGGTCAGGTGTTGCTGTGGGGGTCAGGTGTTGTTGTGAAGGTGATAATGTTTTGAAGGTATTGGAGGTGCTGTAAGGTAGAAGGGGTGTCGTAGAGTATAGGTGCTGCTGCTCAGATGTATGTAATTCACCAATACTTCACACGTAGTCACTTATTCCTGGCATTAATCAAGCCGAAGCGATGCTACAAATATCCCGTATATTATAATATAAATTTGTTAAAGGTAAGTTTACAATATTTATATTATGAAATTATTATTTCATACAATATATTAGAATTATTTAAAATGGCGATTATAATTCACATGATAACCGTCAGGTAACATGCATGAATATTGTTTTCAGTAAATTTAGCATTTTCATATATATATATATATATATATATATATATATATATATATATATATATATATATATATATATATATATATATATATATATATATATATATATATATATATATATATATATATATATATATCATCATCATAATATCTACGCGCACTTGTATGCAAATTTATACATGAGGAGCTTACGAAGCGTTGGGTAATGAATCATGTCGGGGCAATTCATTATTCTGTCAATATCAGAAAGTACATACAGTCACCAGTGATATACAACACACACACGTCCTGTATTGACACAACGACACCCACAAAACATTTTACAAAGCTCAATTTATATCACAGCCGGAAAATGAATTCAGATAAAAAGTTTTCCATAAGCCACCGTTTCATTTGCATAATCATAGTTAGTACTACATGCAACATTTTTTTTTCATTTCATATCATATCTGTTTTACCCCAGCGGGCGTTCATACACATGATGACCCGCCGCCCTCACTCGTGACGGAGGCTCCCAGTGTGTCAGTCTTTGTAAAATAATTTACGAAAGTCGAAGTCTGTTACGTCACTGTCAGGTTGTCTGTGCTGTGTGAACTGAATACTGGCGAAGGTTAAGTGAGCCACTGTGTTGTTGCTGATGGAGATTACTGTAAGAGGGGAAATACTTGATTGAACAATATGATCTTCAACAGTAACTAATGATTTGCATTTATAAATTTTCATCCTCCTGTGCTGGAAGGAACTCCCGGCGTTGTTACCTGACTTTCATGGCTAAAACAGATATATTAATTAGAGTTAAATGAATTAAATACATCAAGACACAGGTGTGACTGTACTCTTATTAGACTTGTGAAGTTCCCCCATTTCTTAAGTCTGCCAGCCATACCTGCGTCGTAACCAGCGCTGCCAGATATGGGGAATTTTCTCCAAGTTTGGGGAATTTTACGTACCAGTGGGGAATTCCGATCTGAATTTGGAGAGATTTTTGCTCTGAACTAGAATAGTCACTCCGAATTACATGTTTCCCCACAAAATCACGTATAAAAATTATTGTCCCTGTTATTACGTCGAGCCATTCAGACGATTGATGTAGTTATAATGGTATACAGATTATGAACCTACTGTAGTTCCTTATATAATATGTATCTTGGACAGTTTGTTCATGTGTATACGTTACTTAATGTGACCTTTGAGTGGTGACGGTGCTTAGTTATGGATGAACCTGATGGTCGTCACACTCCACCAGGGGCTTAAAAAATTCGGTAAACAAAAATACTCAAAGAACTGGGCATCTCTTTCTTTATACAAGCAATGGCTGTAACACAGTATAAAAAGTACCACTCGAGCATATTGCAAGGCTTCTTACGGTGAAATAAATGCAAAATAGAAAATCTGAATTATAAAAGCAAGCAGTTGGGGGTTAAACACAGTGAGTGCTTCTAAACAGCTCACACCCTTATGCCAGTGCCATCTATTAGTGATTATTCATCAAGAGATAAAGATGTAAAAGGAGGTATGACAAAACTAGCAGTAATTACCATGGAACATAATGTAACCCTGAACATTAAGTCGCATCTTACATGATGAAATCTGTATATAAAGACGATCGTTAAGAAGATGAGATCAGATAATTATGTATAATGATTGTGATTCAGACTAACTATTATAATCCAGTGAAAGTATTTATAACATTAAGAAATGGAGAATTTGGGGGAATTTTGCACCATATCGTGTGGTAGCACTGGTCTTAGTCTCGCTCTCGTCACCGTCTTGGCCTCTCTCTCATTACCGTCTTGGCCTCGCTCAACGTCTTAGCCTCTCATTACAGTTTTGGCCTCGCTCTCATTGCCTACCGTCTTGACCTCGCTCTCGTGCTGTAACCTCCTCTCGTTGTCAGAATGGGGAGAAGAAGTATAGGAAGCAACACTGCAACACGACACCAAGATGTACTCCGCCGTCTAGTCTGGTCGATACATCCTTAGTCTTGTCTTCAACCATTACACTCCCCATTGGCAACACTTGGTTCTACTCTACACTAACGTTGGCAACTCTTCCTTCTACATTTCGTTATTTTATCTTAATATGTGTCAGTTATCTTTTTTTATGTGTATTCTTATTCATTCTGTGTCTCTGTAATAAGTGTGTGTGTGTGTGTGTGTGACTAGTGCTTCGTGGAGTGAAGGGAAGCACAGTGTTCTCTCCCCCGTCAGCTTCACCCTTCATGATATAACCCCCCCCTGCTGTTAGTGCTTCTACTTCCTTCTACGCTTCCACCCGGTGTTATCTTAATGTTTACTCTCGGTATGTCTGTGTTATCCTGTTTGTCTTGGTATCTCGTCTTTCTATTCTTGTTTGTTACTTATTCTTATAGGTGTGTTTATTCTCACTTATGACTATTACTCTGTTCGTCGTAAGGCTTATTGGTGTTTCCTTACCCCGAGGATATTATTTAACATTGGGGTAAAAGATATTTACGATGATATTATTTAATCATTTATGGTCGCCTTTTGGAGTTGTTTTGGTTACGAATTTGAATAATTGATTCTGTGACATAATGGGGGAATATATAATGGTCCAGCAATGGTTCCTATTGTACTCATATCCGATGTAAAAGAGGGGGAGAGAAATGTGTAACAGCAACATTTTTTTTAGATATTTCTATAATGCGATTCATCATGCGGCTAAATCTTTCATTACCAACACAAATTACAATTGGACCCTCGCAAATCACGGCTGATCAAAGCGTGATTAAACAGATTAGCTAAATATGTTTTTGTTTATATTGAGTGTGGGACATTTTGGCAAATACAAAAACAGAATTTTTGTTTGAGGCAAATCTCCTGATGAGAGTCATTTGCGAACTGTGTTGTTGTCGCTCCAAAATTAACGACAATAAAATTATCTGTTTGAAACAAGGCCGTAATGTGTGTTATGGGCGTAATTAGCTTGTGGGTCTATTCATCACTCGGGTATTTTGGCGGTCAGCGGCTTCCATAAATCAGATTAACTTGAATCGAAAGGTTCAGATATATTGCAGTGGTAGAGCTGTAGCCTGTAGGAGCCTGCAACACCAGGGATAAAGTGTGTTACATGAGAGCTGTTGCCTGTAGGAGCCCGCAACACCAGGGATAAAGTGTGTTACATGAGAGCTGTTGCCTGTAGGAGCCCGCAACACCAGGGATAAAGTGTGTTACATGAGAGCTGTTACCTGTAGGAGCCCGCAACACCAGTGGTAAAGTGTGTTACATGAGCTGTTGCCTGTAGGAGCCCGCAACACCAGGGATAAAGTGTTACATGAGAGCTGTTGCCTGTAGGAGCCCGCAACACCAGGGATAAAGTGTGTTACATGAGAGCTGTTGCCTGTAGGAGCCCGCAACACCAGGGGTAAAGTGTGTTACATGAGAGCTGTTGCCTGTAGGAGCCCGCAACACCAGGGATAAAGTGTGTTACATGAGAGCTGCTGCCTGGAAGAGCCCGTAACACCAGGGATAAAGTGTGTTACATGAGAGCTGTTGCCTGTCGTGACTAGTAATGAAGAAACGCAAATAATAATAAAAATATACTGATTACGTAATTGGGTATAAAATTTATTGATGTGTTGACCAACTCGAGCAGAAGCATTAGGAAGAATTATTTGCTTTTGAGTTATTTAATACATTTGTTTCTCTCAATGGCTTAGTCCTCCTGGTTGTTTGTGTGAATCATAGCAAACACATATATTGGTGTGTGTGTGTGTGTGTGTGTGTGTGTGCGCGCGCGCGCCTACGGATTAAGTGAAACATTTAAACCTGTTTTATGGCAATTCGTCAGTTAGGTGAGATAAGGTAGTTGTGGTTGTATTTTATATTTAGTGACGGGTAACCTGTTGAGATCACTCACTGGCAAGACTGTGCAGCTCAAACCATCGAACCAATACGTCACTTTTTTTCTTTATTTGCTGACGTAAATATGAAGATCGTTTATTTCTTATAATTCTTAAGTTAATTATTGTTAATATTCTAAATCTTAAAGTGTAAATGAAAACGAAAAAAATCTTTGCTACATTTTATCAGCATAGTATCTGTCCTGGCTAAACAAGTCGAGTTGTAAAAGTAACGTTATGTAAACATGGTATATAATCACCATTTATAAACAGATGTTAGAAAATGACCCTCAATTGTAAGCTTTTGAAAGAATTATTGATCAATAAATACAAGTTTAGAAAACAAAATTATTTATGAACATACGAGTGTAAAAAACTCATTAATTTATATACACATGTGTAAAAAATTCACTGATTTATATACACGTGTGTTAAAAAAAATCGCTGATTAATATACACATTGCTAAAAACTAACTGATTTATATATACAAGTCTTAAAAACTCAGATTTATATACACGAGTATTAAAAAAATCGCTGATTAATATACACATTGCTAAAAACTAACTGATTTATATATACAAGTCTTAAAAACTCAGATTTATATACACGAGTGTTAAAAACTCATGATTTATATACAAATTACTAAAAACTCACCAATTTATAGACATGTGTTCTAAAAACTCACTGATTTATATACACGTGAGCTAAGAAACTATCATGATTTCTAACCAAGAACGTAAAAGAAGCACTCAGGCTTATAAACAACAGCTTGACTAAACAACAACTGCACAGAACCTCAGCAGCACCTGACTCCCCCTCCTGCAGGTCTGAGGCAAACGGTGACGCAGTTGTTGCTTACCTCCTTCACGTGGTCAGGCGGAGGACACTAATGTTGACTTTGACACATCACTACATTACTCTATATCGAATATTTTTTTGTATATCTAACTGATAAAGAAGCATATATAAGTCTTTGTTTACTGATGATATGAGGACGAAATAAACTTGACACTGTAATGGAGTCAATAAAACACTTCTCCCTCCAACCTAACCTAACCAAAGTCTTTCGGTGTGTATGAACTGAAGTTGAAGAAACAGCTGGTGTTGACTATCAGGTACAGACCAACTCCGACAAGAACATCATTAATAGACCATGAAACTGACGCCTTATAGTCTGGAGTAATTTCACAGAGTTATGTTATTATTTAACGTTAAGAAATGGTTTGACTCTACCGGTATATATATAGGCTATAGTTAACAAGTTCATTACGATAACTTTAACAGTGATGGTGTGTGGGAATATTGATTATATTGGTATTGTAGTTATCGGCACGACTTCAAGGGATATTTCTTTTATTATATCGATACTGTGATTATCGGGACGGCTTCAGGGGATTTTTATTATATCAGTATTGTGTTTATCAGGACGACTTCAAGGGATATTTTTATTATCGGTACTGGTGTTATTGGCATAACCTCGGGATTTTTTCATTATATCGGTATTGTGGTTGTCGGGACGACCTCAAGGGATTTTTTTTATTATATCTGTACTGTGCTTATCGGGAAGACTTCAAGGGAAGATATTCCAGTATAACGAACTTAATTCATCTCAGATCGTAACACACGTATGGATCAAGAAACTATGAGTCACTGTTTCTTATCTATGTGGAGGTCATTATATATGGACGGCAGAGTTCACCATGCTCAGCGCTGGGGGGGGGGGGGAATTATTATATAAGCGATCGGGATGGCTCTTACAAGACAGTTCTCATGGTAACTGTGCTGTGGTTCCATGAATGGTTGTAGTAATTACTTAGATGTTGTATAAAGTGGCAGTTGTCTCCTTAACCAGCATTTGGCCTAAGGTGCCGCTGTTCTCTTGTTTACATCATCAGCTACCGACGGAGAATAATGTGCCGCCCTCGTACTTGGCTGCAGCAGTCTGGGCATTTAATCCGCTCACATGGTGTAGCAACCGGTTTAGACCTCATAAGGCAGGCTTATATTGGTTATTACGCGAGCCTCATAAGATGCTCAACTTTCTTTACGAGTCCTGGGAGGATCTGCACCTTCTTGAGGCGTCTGCAGCAGCGGCCCTAAATTCGTGTGTGTCGCGTAACAGCACCTTCCCCAGTGTCAGGATAATCACCCGGCGATAAAAGCAAGAATAACGAGTCATTGAGCATCTCGTGCTGGTGGTGGTGACACCGGGGGCCCGCCAGTGAGGCAGTCAGCTTGTGGATGGATGGGTGGGTAGGTTAATGGGTCTTTTGGAATAATCTTCTCCTGCTGAGGGGTGGAGACACTGTGGAAGTCAGCTTTGCGGGGTCCTTTTGGACTAACCATTTACTGATGGTGGCAACACTGCAGGCCCCCAGAGAAGTAATGGTCTAAATAGTCCTCTTATTGGTGTTGGTGTCTGCTTCCCGCCCGACCCTCCTGAAGGCTACACACACAATTCCTGAGGGTGAGGAAGTCCTCATATTCGCTGGGTTCCATAAGTTTCCCCCGACTCAGATTCTTGTCAGTGTAGATCTCGGTGACAAGCTCAGGATGTTTAGTCATGGATAATCGAATTTGTGATGTCTTGCTGTATGTTGGTGGGTGTACTTCATCTGTTCTCCGCGTGGTTATTTTTATCTCCTCATCCAACATTCTTCCCTCTCCCCATACATATTACTGGTACATTCTTTCTCAAGCATTTATTACGTAAGTGAAAGCTGTGAACCCTCTTTAACCAGCTGTAAAGGGAGAGCTGAGAACGAAGTATAAAGTGCATGGGTCCGTATATAGTCCACATGACGTTCCAGGTTGTTTACGCCGCCGTGTTGTAGGTCAATGGGTTATCACTAAACCACTGCATTGAAGGACAGTTCCCGTCGTTATTCACCCGCACAGTCTGTTATTGTACCGCACCAACTGTGAATTTTAGATGATGTGGGAGTCTCGCTGTGCTGTTGGAAGCCTTAATAAGCGTGATGGCTAGTCGGTATTACACTGTGGTTATAAATGAATTATCTTGGTGAGATTAACAAATATACTTTACTCGAGCCCCGGTGCACGCAGTCAGAGATCAGCAACTTAATGTCTTGGTTTTCTTCACAATTCAATTAAGAAACTTAGATGTATTTGATTCTTGTGTGATTGACGGAAGCTGGACGGTAATGTTATGTTGAACGAGACGACGACAGTTCTAGAAAACGAACAAGTCTGTCGCCAAAGTTCACATTATAAATTCAATAAATAATGTAACCTTAGTCTTATAAGTCCATGATATAAATAAAACTGTTTTTCTTATATACTGAAAAAAAAGGTGAAGTTTGTATTGTGGCGACTTACCTGCCCGGACACACACACACACACACATACACACACACGGGTTCACCTTCAAATCATAACCTGGTTAAAAAATATATGTAGAAATATTTGTCTGGCTCTTGTTATTGTATAGTTATTTCGTGATACTGATTTGGACGCCAAATAAAATCTACAAAGGTTAATTTGTTCATGGCTACAACTGATAGCAACACGGGATGGCCAGGGTTTTTTTTTTACGATACGATTGTTATAAAAACAAAAACGCTGCATTTTTTGGATAAAACGAAATTTACATTCTTATTCTATATACACTAAACCGAGGTAACAGTGGCGTTAAAGCAACTAACTCATAAACATCCGGGAAAATGGACGAAATTGTGGATATTTATACAAATAGATCCAGCACAGTCCTCAGAATTGAATAGACATTTCCTGGAAAATAAACCTATTACAAATTATCATAATTACCAGACATCTATAATTACTTACCTTTAGGAATAAACCTTTGAATTATACACTAACATTAGAGAGAGAGAGAGAGAGAGAGAGAGAGAGAGTTATTTTTATTATCATCGTCTTTACACAGATAATATAATCCATGTTTTTTCCTGAATTACACATCACATTTTTGGGATAGACAATACAAACAGTCAAGTTCTTCAACAAAAAAACTAAACAATTCTATAAAACCAGTCCTGTGAGCTGAGGTTTACCCGTAAGGAAGATTCTATAGCTACACTCTATAAAAGTCAAGAGTTGAGACATTTCGTAGTAAACTTTTCTATGTCAGTTCTCAGACACAGTTTTCCTAAACATACCTGACGTCACAAGGCATCTTCATGACATCACTAACCGACAATATGACGCTGGTGTAAACATTGCTGACGTCACCAGTCATCTTTTTTTTCACATCACTGACTGACAATATAGCGGTGTAAACATTGTTGACATCACAAGGCATCTTCGTGACATCATTGATTGCCATGGCAGTAGGGCGGTGTAAACATTACGTCACAAGGCATCTCCATGACATCACTGACTGCTGACAATGTGGCGATACATAATAAGTCTTAAAGGCTAATTTAGTTTTGTATGTTAAACTTTTATTACCTGTTCCCATCTTCCTATCTTTTTTTAACACTATTTATTTGTTTTTTGGCCTCCCTGGTCTTAAATACAAGCAAAAATGTGTACATGCACTTTCATTCTTCATGGAATTTGATTAAAGTTTGCATGCAGGGTTACGTAATATAATTTGCCCGTGAAAAAAGGGTTTGCACTCTAAAAAAAAAAAAACAGAGTGAGGGCAGTTTATTTTAGCATCTCTCTGGTTTCATACAAACCACCTTTTAAACTGCAGGGAAAAAATCCTAAGTTATCATTTCACCCCCCAAAAAGTAATATTAAAAAAGAAATAAATCTCTCACGCATTTTGATAAGTATTTTTTTTTCTTATTTTTGGTGAAGGGAAACAATCATTAGTCATTATTCTCCCCAAAAGAATAAATTTGTCAAACATTAAGTAAGGGATGAATTTTTTTCTGTGTATCTGTCTTGCGTTCCAGTAGACTCAAAAGTGTCAATTGAGCAGCCCCATTCCTAATCGATCCCCGGTCCGATAAACATCCGAATTTACTATGACGCTAGTGGTTAAGTTTGGTTGGGGCCAGATATGAATCATATTTGTTCTCCAAATATTAATTATTATTATTATTATTATTATTATTATTATTATTATTATTATTATTATTATTATTATTATTATTATTATTATTATTATTATTATTATTATTATTATTATTATTATTATTATTATTATTTATCCTTTAAGGCGGTATTTAAGGAGAATATTATAATTGTTATGGTGGCAGCATTAATACACTGTGCTAGTTTTGTCAGTAAATCCGTAAATTATTAAAACAACAACTTTGGAGTAACATGATATTTGGTACACTTATTACGTGGCCATTATTAAGGAATAGTGAAATGATTTATCCAGTCGCTGATTCGTAGGTGTTGAAAATGGCCACAGTGCTGATTGACTTAGATGTAAGTTTACTGATTAATTAAAAAGAAATGTTGTATACGTATGAAGAGGAGGAGGAAGGGGAAGAGGAAGGGGAGGAGGAAGGGGAGGAGGAAGAGGAAGGGGAGGAGGAAGGGGAGGAAGAACAGGAAGCTGCCGTTATTATTTTTATTGTTTCTGCTGCTGTTGTTGTTGTTGCTGTTTTCTCCAATTGCTGTTAATGCTGCTGCCGACTCCTCCCCTCTTCCTCCACCACATCCACATCCTCCTCCACCACATCCTCCTCATCCACCACATCCTCCTCATCCACCACATCCTCCTCATCCACCACATCCACATCCTTCGCACAACAAGATGTTTCGCGGTACACTGACTCCTGTACACCGCCAACCTATACCCAGGGCAGGAGGAGAAGCAACAGTACCAGGACAAGAGTAAGAGAAGAGAGAAAAGAATGAGAGAGAAAGTGAGGAAGAGAGAGAGATAAGTTTAGGTGCAGAAGAAAATCATAACGAGAGAAAAGAATGAGAGAGAGAGAGAGAGAGAGAGAGGACAAGAAAGTCAGAATGAGAGGAAGAGAAAGAGAGAAGAGTAAGCGAAGTGGAGAATCAGGTTGAGAGTGAAGGTGACGTCATCTTTCTACCTGGAGGTGAAGGAAAGCACCTTAATATACAGGTAGAGAATCACACTATTGTTTTCAGTTGTTCCCGGCGCCGGTAATCGATTATAGAGAAGCCGAATAAAAACTGATGTTTAGTAACATTGTGAAAATATTAACCGATTAAGGTGATAAAGGATTGTTTTTTTTTGGGGGCTTTTGTACAGTATTAAGTAATTTATTTCAGGGGTTGATAAAATATATGTAGAATGAAGACTATTTAACACAGTATCTGGTGTGTGTTAGTTCCTAGAGTCAGAGGGTCAGTAGCCGGAGGTAGAGTTTACTGCTTAAGGCCACGGTCACATGTTCTGATAATTCTTACATATACTGAACCTTCCTTACCTATAAATTTCATAAAGGTTTTAAAATTGCAGGTTTTATTGTTGTAATTCTGCTAGTTTTATATTTTTATTCTTTTCCTAATTGTATTTTATGATTTTTAATGTTTTATCGCCTAAAATAGCGGCGCCTAAAGGCACTGTAACAGCTTTAAATTAAACCATTAAACCAGCATCACACACCGACGGAATATATATATATATATATATATATATATATATATATATATATATATATATATATATATATATATATATATATATATATATATATATATATATATATATATATATATATATATATATAAAATATATGTATGTATGTATGTATGTATGTATGTATGTGTGTGTGTGTATATATATATATATATATATATATATATATATATATATATATATATATATATATATAATCCGTGTGTGTTGTTGGTTTAATTTAAAGCCATAAAAAACACAGTAATCAGTATTGTTTATGTATAATAAACAAGCCGCCACACCTCGTCTTCGTGGCTCAGTGTGTGTTTGAGACATAATTTACATAAGCTCCCTGTGAGTGTTTGATTTTTAACTCCGTCTCCAATATTGGGTGTTTGTGCAAGTGGGCAGCCTCCGCCAGGCCCGCGCCCGGCCCTATAGATTATAGATCCCCCCCCCCTTCCGCACCAGAATAACACGGAAATAAACATATGAACCAGAATACTTGTTGTCACACGCAAGTTTTCCACGAAAATGGATTCATGTGCAACAACGGGATTTCATCAACATTGACTTGGAAGGAACGTGAGATTTGTAGTTGCAAGATGGGGATTATTTTCAGTGTGGGGCTTGGAGTGTGGGGCGTGGAGCGTGGGGGTGGAGTGTGGAGGTGTGATGGGTGGAGAGAGAGAGAGGGGGAGAGTGGAGGGTAAGAGACGAATCCAACTTGGAGACACTCACTCACTCATTCACTTTTCCTCACACCAGCCACACACTGTCCATCCACCACCAACCACACACTCCCTCCACCACCAGCCACACGCTCCCTCCACCACCAGCCACACTCCTCCACCACCAGCCACACGCTCCTCCACCACCACCACACACTCCTCCACCACCAGCCACACTCCTCCACCACCAGCCACACACTCCTCCACCACCAGCCACACTCCTCCACCACCATCCTCCACCACCAGCCACACGCTCCTCCACCACCATCCACACTCCCTCCACCACCAGCCACGCTCCTCCACCACCAGCCACACTCCTCCACCACCAGCCACACGCTCCTCCACCACCACCACCACCAGCCACACGCTCCTCCACCACCACCACCACTCCTCCTCCACCACCAGCCACACGCCACACACCACCAGCCACACCCTCCACCACCACCACCAGCCACACTCCTCCCCACCACCAGCCACACTCCTCCCACCACCAGCCACACCACCAGCCACACTCCCCCACCACCTCCACCACCATCCACCACCAGCCACACGCTCCTCCCACCACCAGCCACACACCTCCCTCCACCACCAGCCACACTCCTCCACCACCAGCCACACACTCCTCCACCACCAGCCACACACCTCCTCCACCACCAGCCACACACTCCCTCCACCACCAGCCACACTCCTCCACCACCAGCCACACTCCTCCACCACCAGCCACGCTCCTCCACCACCAGCCACACTCCTCCCACCACCAGCCACACACTCCTCCACCACCAGCCACTCCTCCACCACCAGCCACACACACCACCAGCCACACACCCCTCCACCACCAGCCACACACCTCCCACCACCACACCCTCCACCACCAGCCACACACTCCTCCCACCACCAGCCACACACCCTCCCACCACCAGCCACACTCCTCCACCACCAGCCACACACTCCCCACCACCAGCCACACACTCCTCCACCACCAGCCACACGCTCCTCCACCACCAGCCACACACTCCTCCACCACCAGCCACACACCTCCACCAGCCACACCACCACCACACACCCTCCACCACCACCACACCCTCCACCACCAGCCACACACTCCTCCACCACCAGCCACACACTCCTCCACCACCACCACACACCCTCCACCACCAGCCACACGCTCCTCCACCACCAGCCACACCACTGTCCATCCACCACCAGCCACACACTCCTCCACCACCAGCCACACGCTCCTCCACCACCAGCCACACGCTCCTCCACCACCAGCCACACGCTCCTCCACCCCCCCCCACGACATGGCTCATCCTTCTTCTATTTCACTCTATATACACCCGTCATCAAACTGTCCAGCCATCACAAAATGTTTTATACATCACAAAAACGAAACAGCACACAATCCTATTAAACACCAGAAACGCCAGGGAAGTAAAAAAATAAAAGGAAGATGATGATAATACTGAGGATTATCAGATGATTTCGTGCTATAAAACACCCGCTGTTCTCGCTCACTCTCTAGTTGAGAAACAACACATTCTTGTGCCAGCTTAGAGCGGAGCTTAGTAAGCTGGCTCCTACCTAATGCCAGCTCCTGCCTAATGCCAGCTCCTGCCCATAAATTCGTGGTTTGCCGGAATCTGTTTATTAATGTGTACATCTTGCGCTCGTCTCTAACACAGTTATATGTTGGAGATTGTTGGCTCAAAATGTCCATTCACAAATTGCCTCAGACAGATGGATGTCTTCACGACTTTATTGTAATTTACGGCGGGGGGGGGGGGAGGTTGGTGCTCGATACTCTGGTTGTGAGAACACGCAAGTTGGAGTCACTGTTAGAAGCTGACAACCACACTAAACGTTATCCTCAAGATCCAACTTTACAACCAAGCTGGCCATCAACCTCAGTTTCTTCCTTAAGTGTTCCTGTAAACATAACGAGACCATATTATAGGAGATGCATGGCCTACAAGGTGGTGCTCTCACTACACCTTTTATACAGTGATATGATGAGACCACTTAAGATCACAGCCACAAAATCTTCCATAGTCTGTTTCGAAATATTTACACATATCCGAGACATAGCAGATAAACACCCTGAACGGAGACTTTTTCACTCATATTTATCGATTTTTTGACACAAGAAGCACTTTTAGTGACTTCCAAAACTATTCTCCTTTAATTCCAGACGCTCGGGTCACACATAGGCGACAGTTAGTTCAGGAGTTTACTCTAGATACACAGGGTTATATACAGTCCAGGTTCTGGGTCGTAACATTGATTTACGAACACAGTAGGAAAGGATAAGGAATAGGAGGAAGGAGGAGGTGATGATGATAGGGAATATTGAGTAAAAGAAGATGATGTTACTTGATAATGAAGAACAGGAAGATGATGAACTTCTCTCCCATAAAACGAATGAAAGTAAGATGGGTAAAAGAAGAACAAGAATAAGTGAAGAAGAAAACAGAAGAAATAATAAGAAAAGTAGAAACGAGTTAAAGAAAAGGGAAGAAAATAAAGAACAGAAAACAAAAATAGTGAAAATGGAGTAGAAAAAATTGAGAATAAACCAAATTGAAAAAAAAAGAAATTGAGAAAACAAAAGAAAATGAATGCAGCAGATAAAAACAAGTTAACATACAGGAGAAAAGAAAAAAATCAAAGAAGAAAAAGGGAGTTAAAGAAGAAGATGATGATGGCCATTAGTGTATCTTAGAGGCGTCCAGTCAGCTCTCACCTGGAGGAGCCGAGAGAGGCAGCAGACATCCTCCTTCAGTATGTTCCTTCACTCTCTACATTATTATATTAAGCAAAACATAACTCGGTATGCAAGACATGGCTGGTCGTCAAGGAGGGGGAGGGGTGACGTTTTATCTTAATGAAATATAAGAATATATATATATATATATATATATATATATATATATATATATATATATATATATATATATATATATATATATATATATCAACGACCTCACCAGCAAGGAATCGAACCCTCGACCTACTGGGTGGGACTAGGGAACGCTTACCGGCTAGCCCACAAGTGTCCTTGTGGGCTAGCTGATAAGCGTTCCCTAGTCCCACCCAGTAGGTCGAGGGTTCGATTCCTTGCTGGTGAGGTCGTTGATTATATGTTCAAAGTCCGCGTGTTAAATGGACTAAAAGTGAAATATATATATATATATATATATATATATATATATATATATATATATATATATATATATATATATATATATATATATATATATATAGAGAGAGAGAGAGAGAGAGATATTTATATATATTTATATATATGGGAAGAATTAAAAAAAGGTGAAATTGAAGAAATATTGTTTAAAAAAACTGAATTGCTAACTTTACGTGCTCAATGAATTTCCTGAATTTTGGATAACAAGTGTAGTCGTTGTCTCATGCTCCCCACTAATAATCCTAATTAATCCCTCCAAAGGGAAGCATTATAGTGATCAGGATTAATCTGCTAAGTGCATGTTCAACCAATAAATTCGAATTAATTCATTTTTTTACTCCCGCGCCTCCATTTTTCCCCAGGCAAGGCTCTTGTTCCCCTTAACGAGGTTGTGGTGTAACAGTCGCGGGTATTATTTATGACTCATGTAACGTGCATTAGCGATATGAAGGGTTCGCCTTAGGATAATGCTGCGGAGGGGGCCACCTTAAGGCCTGGCGCCCCATTCTCTCTTGCCGGCACTCTCGCCCTTACCGCACCTTCACACTTAGATTAGAAAAGATCTTGAGCTTCATACGGTGGTGGTCGAAAGCCTTGAAGGTGTGTCGGACCCTAAGATGCATTTAAAGATTAAAAAATGGAAGTTTTCGCGCCGATGAGATGGGATTCAAAACAGGAACGCAAGAAAAAAATCATTCACCCTCCCACCCACCCCCTCCTCCTCCTCCTCACGACCGCCTGACGTTGGCGAGGATCTTGTCGGGTTTGAAGTTGACTTCAATCATCTATCGAATTCCCAGACTCATTGGAAAACAGATATTTTCTTATTTTCTCTCAATTTTCACTCTTTTTCGTTATTACCTCGTGATGAAAGACGTCCCACTCCGCTGAATCTCAATATCGGAAGTGATATTCGGATTTAGCCGACTCTGCAGACCCCCCGACAGATCCCGACCACTTCACTACATCACAAAATGACATCCGTCGATAGCACTCGAGGGTCCGCACGAAGTACAGTAAAGAGGCAATAATCGCTAGAAGTTTTGAGAAAGAAGACGAAAAAAATACGAAAAGTTGGGAATGAAAACTCATTTGGTATGCAAACTAGTTAGACGTGTCTAGGTCTGTAGATGATTAGTCGACCCTCTAAATCGGATGAGGAATGGGAGTGTTGCCTGTGTGGTCATCCCTCACACGTCCGCGGGGCCTCGTGCACAGCCCACACTCCTCCACCCTTCCGTGCGCCTCTGTTGACAATGAAAGTCGGGGGGACACACTCTCACACACACACAAAAGTGGCGTGTCAGGAAGATGGAGACCTGCCGCTGAGTAGTATCAGAGTGTGAGTGTTAGGTGACTGGGTAACTCATTGTTAATATCGGAGTGTTGTTTATCATGACCTATGTTAGTATTACAATGTAAATAACAAGTGTTACGAACCCCTCCACCTAGCACTACGAACCACGCCATCTATTGTCCTGATCTACCTACCCAGCACCTCGAGCAACGCCATCTAGGGACGAGACACGAGTATGACTCGTCTTAGTTACCACTCCGGGGTTTCTCTTCTCCATATCCTGGTTGTTGCGTCACCTCCTCAAAGTCTTCTTTGTCAGCTCCAGTTCGAGGAGAGAGCACTTCACTCTGGGAAGTGACCACAGGATCACCTATCCTGGAAACCTACGGCACAGTGACTACCTACCGTCTTCTACAATACTCAGCCTTACTCATCAGCCATCTCAGCTCCGCACTTAAGTATTTGTAATCTTATATTGCCTCCCCCACGTCCACTTGCTTCAAATTATTGTATGTTGTATAAATATGTATATACTGTTAATGTTTAGGTTAAGTATGGTTAAGGGTAAATTATAGAAAAGTGAATATTTTGTTAAGGAATTTATGGTACTTTATTATACACAACAAAAACTCGCATCCTTTGTCTACCCTTTTATAGTCCGATTGTCTTTGTTTTTTGTTGTTGTTGCCTGTTGGGATCTGGGTAGACTTTTAACTATATTCTAAATCACAACTCGTAACAAATGGCGACCGTAATGACAAGGACACGACCTTAAGTACCATATTCCTTCACTCCCCTGTTACTCAGTGTTAATTATTTCTCCCAGTCACTTCTGTTCATAATTGCTTTGCGGTGGTTTAAGTTTCCTTCATATGTGTGTGCATATATTGGTATTTATTGTACAGTAAGAGTGACAGACGTAGGATGGGTTCCAAAAGTGTCATAAAGAGGCTTACCTGTTATTACACGTGTACAGTCGTGTACACGTAAGTCTTATCAGTGTAGGGAAGAATCCGGATCTGTTTAATGCCGTACCCTCACTCCAGAGTAGAGCTGTTCCATAGTCACTAGTTTACGGTGATATCTTGGGACGCCCCGCTCTACCAGAGACTAATATTTATAAAGCCTCAATTATTGTTCTTCTCATTATCTCATTCAGGGGTCAATCATACCATTTATCAGGGTTGTTAATCCGGATCTTTATATTAATGCCGTAATACGCTCTTCCTCTTTCCAAGTATATCAGGGTTGTTTATCCCAGGATGCTTTATATTTGGCACCGTAATACGCCCTCTACCTCTTTCAAGTCTCTTATCATATCTAGGATCTTCTCAGACGAACAATAATCAAATTTGTAATTTCCCTAAATTATAGCGGTTAGTTTTTCGGGACTTTCTGGTTATCCACTGCCGTGATATTTTCTAGGGTTATCACTTATCTTATCTTTGGACCATTAGTTGGTACATCTGTTTTTCACAACAATGGCCACCTCGGGTTTTTGATCTCCAGGATTTTATTTGAGAAAATCCTTCCGTAATAAATTACGTCTTAATATCCTGAAGAAGAATGGAAAGAAATAGTAACTATTATAATATCATTTTTCACAGTAACTGACTAAGGAAATGTTAAAAAATCATGTGATTGAAGTGCTGGTTCAACATGCGGATTTTTAAAGAATCCGCTGTTACGACAGAATTAACTTTGCATGTCCAGAAACTTCAACCGCTATCCACCACCCTCACTCACTCAGAAGTTGCTTCAGGTCTGGCTAGCCCTCAAGAAAAAAATTGAAGTAGACGCCTTAGAACTGGGAGCGAGCAAGGTTCGAGTTCCAAATCAAATAGAAAGAACTAAGTTGGAACAGGCCAAGTTGTAGCAGCGAGGCCAAGTTGGAGCCTGAAGGTCGGAACAGGCAAGAGTTGGAACGGGCCAAGTTAGACAAAGTTGAACTTTATGAGGAAGGATCCACGGGAACAGGCAGGATTTGGAGCATGAGGAAATGATGGAACGGGCCAAGTTAGACGGGAGGTTAGACTGGAAAGAACGCTACAGGTAAAGAAGATAAAGTCACCCCCTTAACATCGGGTTTAGATCAAAAAAGTGGCATTAAGAGAAACTAGCTGCTTTTAACCCTGCTACTGCTTCTTCCCTTGTTCCCGGGTTTGATATGAATCCGATATGGACAGGTCATTTAGGACTTTTGAAATAGCCGGGAAGAATAGTGGCCAAAAGGACCAGTGGGTGTCAGTGTTGGCGGTTCCTAATTATATGAAAGGTAAGGCTCATAGAGTTTATAACTATTTTAGAAGACCAGACTGATGACTATGATAACGTAAAGAATATCCTCACCTCTTATGCTATCACGCCAGATGGATACCGGCAGAAGTTTCGTAAACTAGCAAAACCGGTACACCCACCTTTGTTGAGTTTGCTCAAGAAAAGCAAGGTTTTTAAGAAGTGGTTAGAGCTACAGAGACCTCCACATTTCAGGATTTGTTGTTAAATTTAGTAGTCCTGGAGGAGTGGAAGAAACAAGAATACCATTTCACATCTTGAAGCATGTGGAGGAGCGTGGAAGGTTAATTTAGGGCGTGCTGCTGAGCTGGCTGATGCGTACGCTTTGTTGGGGTGGAGTCACTGGAGCGGTAGAAACGTAGTACTTCCCGACATGTTAGGTCACTCCTCTGATGATAACCTTGGGAACGTGAGGTGGTAGGTCGAAAGGTCCCACACCTACTCCCCGATGCAACCAAGCTTACTTGTTCTTACTGTAAAACCCAGGCCATACGATCCAGAATTGCTTAAACACCCAAAGTGTCGAATTGCTAAAAGTAGTTCCCTGGATCCCAAATCCAAACCAATATAGCAAACACCAATGTGGAAAGGCCCATCAGGATCTCTTCTCTTCATTCACCTATGAGGAAAAATTTCAATCGTGGAGGGCCGCAGATTTCTTTTCCCTATTCGTATACTACGTGATACGGGCGCAGCACAATCTATCCTCCTGTTTAACGTCATTTCCTGATATATCTACCGCATTTACTAATAGGTGTTCTAATTTCGGATCTCTCATCATTCTTCTATCCTTTAGCTAAAGTGCACCTCAATGTCCCTTGATTACTGGGGAAGTGCAAATAGCCATAAGGAAAAGACAATGCCTGTGTGCGGCATTCATTTTATTATTAGTGTGACTTGGTAGGAGAATCTAGTGGTTCCCCTAACAAAGACAGTCACGTCTCCCTTACCTTTTTTTTTTTTTTTTTTTTTTTTAGGTTAAGGTGGGGAAAGTTGGAAGGCATGCTGGGGCTCAAGGCACAGCCAGACATGAGATGGAGAAGTCACAACATATAGTCGTGGGAAAGGTTGGAAAAAGAAGTTTAATAGGTTAAAAACAGAGGGGACGACACCTTGTTTTACATATTACAGAGTTTGTTGGCTAACTAAGCTAACCTAGGATTTGAATAGGTGCACAATGGTTATTTTAGTAGACAATGAGACTAGATTGATTTTACAATTACAAGTTTATTAACATCTTATACTGTATTACGTTATGTGGACTCACTTTCGATTTTGACTTGTTAAATGTGAATTTATATCATCTAAGTTTTAATCTAGGTGGATCACTGTGGCGGACATAGATGGATCGCGAATTTGGGTTGTTGTAGAATTGTGGAACTCAGGGCCACCAGGCGTGGGGTCTTTCCCACTCCGTTGATGTCTTCCCCGCGCGTAAGGTGGTCTGGGCTGTGAGGGTCGTCAGAACTTGTCCCAAACCTTCTTCCTAGGCGATGGAACCTGAAGTTGAGGGGCCTCTGTTTTATTTCTTAGGTGGATGGTTTCCACTGTGTCTCCTGGTAGGGTGGCGCTTGGCCACTGGCTGACCTCAAGCATTTGTTTTTGGAAGCTCTGTAGTTGTAGTCTAGTCTTCCCGAGTGTGACGAGTGGTATAGATGGGTACTCAACACAGGGCCTCACCAGCGCCTTGTACAGGTGAACTTGTATCTTCTCAGGCATCAATTTAAAAACGTTTTAATTTGGCTGCAGCGACTTTGGCTTTATTTGATCTGTCCTTCACGTGGGGAATGATGCCCGTCCGAGAAATGATGAGGCCGAGAGCAACCTGCCTTGTTTAAATTACTCAATCTCTTCGTCGTCGATCATCAATGGGACCGGCAGATTTTGGCTATGGGTATGACCTCAAATTTCGTTTTGTTTGTTTTATTTTCCATTTTATTTTCATACTCCCGAGATCTCCTCTCTATTGCCCGAGCGGTGAGTCGCACTCATCGCTTGCCGTGGACCTGGAGCGGGTGACGTCATCGTCTGCATACGCGAGCGTGCTCGCTGCCGACGATTGGGGGTGAAGCAGGTCAGCCGTGTAGAGTGTGTAAAGGGTTGGTGAGACAAAACCCTGAGGCACGCCGCTCGATGAAAGTGAGAATTCTTCTCCAAAATGTTCTTGCATCTTAATTTTGGCTCTGCGGTCCGTAATGAAGTTGCACAGCAGGCAGTCAGATTTTCGGAGTAGCCCCAGTTGTATGATCTTATACTGCAGTCCTGCGTGCCAAACTTTGTCAAACGCCTTGCTGACGTCCCTCAGTACTATATATTGCACTGTAGGCGGCCAGTCATGGCATTGGCGATCTGCTCATTAGGCCTGAGCTATGGCGGTGGATGTGCCTCACGGTACTGGCGGAAAGCCGAACTGGCGGGATTATGCACGTCTTCGTCACTCCAGATACATCCGCAATCGCTTGTTGACTATTTTCGAATTTTTGGCAGGTACACTCTAGCAGCGATATTGATTGGTTTTTCGACTTTGTTTGGAGGCTTCCTGCTTTTGGTATAGAGGCGAATAACGGCGATTTTGAACGCATCTTAGGGAAGTAACCAGAGGCGAGCCAGGCACGTTGCATATATGAGCAAGCCTCTCTATCATGTTGCCAAAGGGAGTTGAGCCAGGATCTTCTTGTTAATGTGACTTTGACCAGGTGATTTGTTTTTAAAACCCTTTTACATGACGGCTGACACATCTGCAGGAACAATGCGTTCCGTCAGGTAGCTTCCGTCCACCAGTCTGGTGAAGTCAGTCCGTAGAAGGGCGGCTGGAGCAGGTGCTGATGGTCCTGCAACTGACCTATGTCTCCTCAAAGTCCCTGTCAGAACCCTCGTTTTCCTGTTCACTAATGGTAAAGATCTTTCGTAAATATCGCCGATGTAGTTGTTCTTGGTTTTCTTCCTCGAATATTTTTACGTTGTTTTTGGTCGAGCAGGTAGGGACCGTGCTAGAGGTGGAACCCATTAGTCGCTTAGTCCTTTCCAGGTAAGCAGAATCGCGGTAATTGTTGGCTGCCTCACACCAAGGCGGCCCCACTTTTGTTCGCATGTAGACGTTTGCTCTCGTGCTGGATGTCCGTCTGGCTCGGTACCGGTCTCTGCAGCTCCTGCGTCCACCCGCGGATACTGGCTAGCTGTCTCACGTGAGTGTGCTGGACACTGAGCTGCCTCGAGGCGGTGACTAGTGTGGATGAGGTGGTCCTGTAACTGGTGGTCGGATATTTGTTACAATCCATCTCCGTCTTCACATCCTTATACCATTGTTCGACCGCGTCAAATTAGGTACTGTCGTGGGGCTGGCTTCTTCAAGGTTTCTCCTGCCCGAGACTGAGGAGCTCGCTTGAAGAGTCCCAGTCTGCCGTTTGAGTTTGACCTGATGGTGGCGGGTATCATAATGGGATTGGATGAGAGCGTCACGACGACTGGCAGGTGATCGCTGGTACTGATGGGTCCGGCGATACGGCGTGCCTGTTCAGGAACGGCCTCGTTGTTAGGGAAGGATTATGTCGGGTGTTGTGGCACTGGCACGTCTGATCAATGTCAGGAAATCTGGCCCGGGTGTTGCAGTTTCCCCTTCTGATGTTGTCATACGGCGCCACACCGACGTTGTTCTCATTACCGTGTCCGAGTATGGCGTGGCGCGCATTTAAGTCCCCTATGATGTATGTTGGTTTTCTGTGGCGTAGCAACTGGTTTAGGTCTTGTTCGGGTAAAGTAAAAGGACGTCTGGGGGAATTGCCCAGGTACATCGTGCATATGATAACAGATCCCCTAGTTGTCTCCACCTGCACTCCCACTCCTTACCTGTCAACTCCACAACTGACCTTAAAGAAACTATTCCTCATCTTTTCCCATCTTTTGCTGTCACCCGGTCACAGAGTGTGCGAAATGGGTCCTCTTCGTCTAAAACCACCTCTAATATCTTCGTACCCACAGAAGATCTGTACAATAAGACCATTAGTATGGATGAGCTCATTACAGCCCAACAATCTGATCCATCTTTGTTCAAACAGGTGATGAAAGACCCCAGTGCGGACCATTGTACCTCTTCGGCTTACCACCCACCGTCCCAAGGTTGCTTGGAACGGTTCCATCAAAACTTTCAAGTCGATGCTAATAAACTATCTCCCCTCAACTATATAGTCCATACTCCTGATCGCAGAAAAGATTCACAACTTGTTCACATTAATCTCATGAAACTTTACCATTCCAGGCAGTCAGAGGAAGACATCCCAGAGGCTATAAGTCAACCTGTATTGCATACGGTTTTGTCAGGGCCGGAGCCGGAGACAGATGACATGGACCTATTGGAGAAATTAGACTTCCTCTACCTAAAGAAAACCCTGCTAACAGTCACATACTCAACAACTTGGATGAGTATTTTTCTGTTCTGAATCCATCTCAAGCAAAAGATCTCACCAAGTTATTATCAACATTTCCTAAAGTCACATCAGACCTCCCAGGGTTTTGCAATATACTTAAACATGATATTAAGCTAATCTCGGATGATGTACAACCCATTAGGCAATCAGCCTATCGACTAAATCCACAAAAAAAAGAGATTATGAAAAAGGAGGTAGATTTTTTGTTAAAACATAACTTAGCTGAGCCTAGTACCTCCCCCTGGGCTTCAGCTTGCCTTCTCATTCCAAAACCCGATGGCACTTTTCGTTTCTGTACCGATTATCGTAAAGTGAACCAGGTCACTGTCTCAGACTCCTACCCTTTACCTTTGATTGAAGATATAATAGACAGCATAGGCTGTGCCAAATTTATCAGTACGGTGGACTTATTGAAAGGATATTATCAAGTGGGACTCACGGATAGGGCAAAAATAATCTTCGGCATTTATAACTCCATTTGGTCTTTTTCAATATTTGGTTATGGCGTTTGGCTTTTCTAATGCTCCGGCCACATTCCAGAGGGCCATCAACTTCTAATTCAGGACCTAGGTGGGACGTTCAACCTGGATGACCTGGTGGTGGTGTCGGACAGCTGGGACGAACATCTGGTGCGTTTGGAGATACTGTTTGCACGACTGCAAGAGACTGGATTCACCATAAACCTGGCTAAATCTGCTTTTGGCCGGGCCTCAGTGACTTACCTGGGACATATCGTTGGGCATGGTATGGTGAGACCCAAGGACGCAAACGTTAAAGCCATCTTGTCCTTCCCCACTCCAAGGACGAGGAAGGAACTCATGCGCTTCCTGGGGATGTGCGGCTACTACCGTCGGTTCTGCAGTAACTTCTCCAGTGTGGCCGGACCCCTCACAGACCTTACCAGTTCTGCGGTCCCTTACATCTGGAACCAGAGGTGCGACCAGTCTTTCCACCGCCTCAAAGCCTTCCTTGCCTCCAAGCCTGTAGTCCACCCCCCTGACTACACCTCGCCCTTCCATCTGCAAATCGACGCTAGTGGTGTCGGAGTGGGGGCTGTGCTCCTACAACCCGACCCAACCACTGATGTCCTTCACCCTGTGGCATACTACTCCGCCAAGTTGAAAAAACATCAGACCAACTACTCGACCATAGAGAAGGAGGCCTTGGCTCTGGTGTTGGCAATAAAGAAGTTTGAATGTTACCTCCAGTCTTGCCCACAAACAACCCTAGTCTTCACCGACCATAACCCACTCACGTTCATCCAAACCAACAAGACCTCCAACCAGCGAATCCTCCGCTGGGCTCTCCTCACCCAGCCCTATAATCTACAAGTCCGGCACATAAAGGGGGTCGATAACCTGATTGCAGACTCCTTATCCCGAGCTCCAGTGGAAATGCAGCAGCTACTCTCCAGACGCACCAGGTGATCACCTCCTTCGCGCCCGCGCTACGGAGGTCTTTGGAGGGGGGGTGTGTTACGAACCCCTCCACCCAGCACTACGAACCACGCCATCTATTGTCCTGATCTACCTACCCAGCACCACGAGCAACGCCATCTAGGGACGAGACACGAGTATGACTCGTCTTAGTTACCACTCCGGGGTTTCCCTTCTCCATATCCTGGTTGTTACGTCACTTCCTCCAAGTCTTCTTTGTGAGCTCCAATTCGAGGAGAGAGCACTTGGCTCTGGGAAGTGACCACAGGATCATCTATCCTCTAAACCTACGTGCAGTGACTACCTACCGTCTTCTACAATACTCAGCCTTACTCGTCAGCCATCTCAGCTCCTCACTTAAGTACTTGTATTTTGTATTAACTCCCCCACGTCCACTTGCTTCAAAATGGTTTATGTTGTATTAATATGTATATACTGTTAATGTTTAGGTTAAGTTTGGTTAAGGGTAATTTATAAGCTGAATATTTTGTTAAGGAATTTATGGTACTTTATTATACACAACGAAAACTCGCATCCTTTGTCTACCCTTTTATAGTCCGATTGTCTTTGTTTTTTTTTGTTGTTACCTGTTGGGATCTGGGTAGACGTATAACTATATTCTAAATCCCCAACTCGTAACACAAGTGACTGTGGGTAACTCATTGTAAATACGTGAGTGTTGATTATAATGACCTTACAAGAGTGACAAACTAGATGCAAGAATGAGTTTGTTTTACTGTTGTAATGTATTAGTGTCTACGTCTCTACAGCCAGGGTCTTTGTGAACCGTTTCTGAAGTATTCATGCCCAAACACTTTATAACTCCTAAAGAATAAAGAATTTTTCCAGTGCGTTTCTTAGCTAGATTAGATTATGTACCGGTTTAATAATATCCAAAGTCTTAAATCTTTATATAAATATCAAAGTGGTAAATTAAGACAATAATCTATGCAGAGAGGATCAGCTGCACAACAAACACTCACCACTTAGGAAATTTGCTAAGATGACAAGACGTGTCTCTTTATGTAGTGCAAGATGTGTTGGGAGATACTCGAGCAGATCCTGTTAATTTTGTGTCTCTAGTCCAACTCTGTTTATCGCCATCCATGTTCCTCTCTCTCTCTCTCTCTCTGCTCTCACTGATTTCTACTTTCATTCCTTCTCTTTGACGTATTTTTCCCCCCATTCCCTATTGCATTTTTTCCCTATCTCCCTGTACACCGACCCTCACCCCTCACTGTCTCTCACCCCTCCACTCTCCCTCACCCCTCACTCTCCCTCACCCCTCCTCCTCCTCACCCCTCAGTCTCTCACTCTCCCTCCCCCCTCACCCTCCCTAACCCCCCCTCACCCCTCACTCTTCCTATGTTGTTTACTCATCATCAACTCTCTCTCTAGTCCTCACTTTCACTCATTTTCTCTCCATTATTACTCATTCTCATGCAAATACTTACATCTATATTTCCACTTACACTTATATTTCCACTTACGGAGAGACATATTGATAACTCGTTAAGACTTTAGGGAGGTGAAGTGGTGGTCGTGTTGGTGAAGTAGAAGTAATAATAATAATAATATAACTACCAACAATTTCATCACCATTGTCACTTTCCTCACCATTATGAAACCATTACTGTTGACATCACCATTGACACCACTACCATTGGCGACATCACCATTGACACCACTACCATTGGCAACATCACTAACACCGCTAGCAACAGCAATAACAACAGTAAAAACACGGGAACAGCAATAGGAGCAATAACAACAGTCTCACCAACCGGGACAGCAGCAACAGTAAGGGTGGCAACAGAAAGACCAACAGAGCCAAGGCGCAACAGCAGGAACACCAACACCACCAGCAGAAGTATCACCACCAGCAGCAGCAGGGAGGGGCGCCTGGGCGGGTGGCGCTGGAACAAGAGGCTCTTGGCTTCATCAGAGAGAGTGCCGCCAGCGGTATCTGGACCACTATACTAATAAAAAACACATATGCTGGCTACATCGGCTCTTGGCCCAAATGTACATTAGCCGCGTATTTCATACTTAACCACGTGCGTTCTGTGCGCGCTCTGGCGGGAATAAAATGCAATTCATTCGTAATATTGTTTATGAGTAGAAAATGCATGTTTTTCTTAATCTCCTGTGCAAGTGTGTTAACCGGGAAGGGCTATAATACAGTGGATTTCTTCTTAATATATTACCAGACAAACTCGATCATGAACTTTGCACAAAGAAAGAATAAATAGATCAGTGAATAGATATATATGATAGATTGATTTAATAAAGAATATTCAGTTTAATACAGCGTGGCTATTATGAGTGAATGTGTTGCTCCCAGAAAACAGAATCAGCCTCTAAAAAAAGAAGCACGTAAGGAAGGTATTGTTTTGGTAGGCGTGGGTGGGCAGCAGCGACCCCGGCACGGTACAGTGAGGATGCCACCCACCAGTTCACGTACAGTACTACCCTCCAGTCCTGCACATTTCATTGTCCTTCTTTCAGCTCCTATGTACTGTACTAACATTCTTTCTTTATGTAGTACGTACTGTCTTCGTTTACTGCTGCAGGTGTTTCTTAGGTCGAGAGTTAGGAAGGCTGTACAGGGGGGAGTGTTGGTCGGGATTGTCTAGATGCGTTGCGTTAGTGTGTTATCTACAGAGAAGTTATCACACACACACACACACACACCCTTCTAGAGGATTTTGTATCCACTGATCCACCCTTTGCGAATATGGGAGAGGAATAAGGTAGTTATAAAGATGTACATATACTTTGCATGACAATATCGTTGTCGCTGGCAGAGGGTGATGTGGCCGTCTCTCGCTGAGTAGAGTTCCGTACCGCTGGTTCTAGGACTATGGGAGACTGACACGAGTACTAACACACACAGAACAAATTGGTACTTGGTAATTCCTTCTAGTTGTTAGACTTTTGCACCTAGTGTTGTGGGAGGCGTCATCCAGCAGCTGACTGAGATGGCTGAATATTTGTCGTTCAATCACCAAAACGTTCACCGAGTGAGAAAATGACCCAAGGCCTGTTGTGCCTCTCAACGCGGCCGTAACGTGGGACAGATTATATATATATATATATATATATATATATATATATATATATATATATATATATATATATATATATATATAGTACTGTCAAGTATATTATAACGTAATATATGAAAAGTTCCTAATGATAAATTAAGCCTAATCTAATTTATCTCTTAACATTAAGACATAAATGAATTATGAAAATGTTTTCTTGTTTTAACTGGTTAGGGGTTGATATATAGCAGAGCGTCGATGTAATGTACTTATTACTGTGTGACTCTCAGCCCGTCTCAGAGAGAACAGGTAGAGGGACTGAACCATCACCGAGTAGTGCTGAGGACAGTTGTTACGGTAAGCGGAGTCACCACTGCCTCACAACGCGTCGTGGGTCTTGCTGTAAAAGTGCACAGAAGTTGTCATAATTTTCTCCTCTATTTACTGATTGGATTTTTCTCCGAGTTAGTTTTATTGTATGTTATTGTATGCCTGAAGAGTAATAAGTGGAAACGTGCCCATATGAACGACCTGCCCATATGAACGACCTCTCTCATATGAACGACCTGCCCATATGAACGACCTGCCCATATGAACGACCTGCCCATATGAACATACCCCACGACCTGCCCATATGAACGACCTGCTCATATGAACGACCTGCCCTCACCTCACCCTCCCCTTCGTCCAGGTCTCATTAAAATTGGTTCTCCTGATTTAAGAACGATTTTCGTAGACACAAGCAAGCAATTAATGTTTTCATGCCGTTCCCCAGTTACCCCGGTCACTCTCCCAGTCACCCCCCCGCCAGTCACCCCGCCACTCTCCAAGTCACCCCGGTCACTCTTCCAGACACCCTCTCCCAGTCCTCACGTCACTCCCAAGTCACCCCCGTCACTCTCCCCAGTCAGCCCGTCACTCTCCCAGTCAGCCCGTCACTCTCCCAGTCAGCCCGTCACTCTCACCCCTCTCCCAGTTACCTCCGTCACTCTCCCAGTTACCTCCGTCCTCTCCCAGTCACCCCCTCACTCTCCAGCCACCCGCCACTCCCTGTCACCCCGTCCACACTCCAGTCACCCCCGCCACTCCCTGTCACCCCCGGTCACTCCCCCAGTTCCCCCCAGGCAGAGTAATAATAACCAAATTTGTTATAAAATGTTGTGTGGTGGCTGGTGTATATTTGGAAGCATTTAACCTCAGTAAAATGTGTTGAAGTTTTTCCTAAATATCTCTCACCATATGTGATTGAAATGATTCGTATTCGTTTGACATTTATGACATTTACACGTATTTCTATATTCTGTAACATATTCCCATGAAAGTCACTCATGAAAGGCAATATTGATGTGAGTGTCATTTTATAAGTTATAAATGTGGAGTACCTACAGTTTTCTCAGTAGGTTTGGTGTTGTAATTATGAAACCAGACAAGTGTGTTGATGCTGGGTAAAAGACCACAAGGTAAAGATGTTGATCATTTACCCTCCAGTGATGTACGGAGCAAAATATTTTCTGGCGTTTAACATTATTATTTTATTGTATTTTGAGGTTAACAGTTGGTAGTGTTGGTCCTTATATACGTGTTGTGGTTTACCGTGTCTTAATGGAGGTGTGTTGTGGTTTAACGTGTCTTAATGGAGGCGTGTTGTGGTTTACCGTGTCTTATGGACGCGTGTTGTGGTGTACCGTGTCTTAATGGAGGCGTGTTGTGGTTTACCGTGTCTTGTAGGCGTGTTGTGGTGTACCGTGTCTTATGGACGCGTGTTGTGGTGTACCGTGTCTTATGGAGGTGTGTTGTGGTTTACCGTGTCTTAATGGAGGTGTGTTGTGGTTTAACGTGTCTTAATGGAGGCGTGTTGTGGTTTACCGTGTCTTATGGACGCGTGTTGTGGTGTACCGTGTCTTAATGGAGGCGTGTTGTGGTTTACCGTGTCTTAATGGAGGCGTGTTGTGGTGTACCGTGTCTTATGGACGCGTGTTGTGGTGTACCGTGTCTTATGGAGGTGTGTTGTGGTGTACCGTGTCTTATGGAGGCGTGTTGTGGTTTACCGTGTCTTAATGGACCGTGTCTTAATGTGTTGTGGTGTACCCGTGTCTTATGGACGCGTGTTGTGTTGTACCGTGTCTTATGGAGGTGTGTTGTGGTGTACCGTGTCTTATGGAGGTGTGTGTTATACCGTGTCTTAATGGAGGCGTGTTGTGGTTTACCGTGTCTTATGGACGCGTGTTGTGGTGTACCGTGTCTTAATGGAGGCGTGTTGTGGTTTACCGTGTCTTAATGGAGGCGTGTTGTGGTTTTAATGTGTCTTAATGGAGGCGTGTTGTGGTTTACCGTGTCTTAATGGAGGCGTGTTGTGGTTTACCGTGTCTTTAATGGAGGCGTGTTGTTGTGCAATGGAGAGGAGGCGTGTTGTGGTTTACCGTGTCTTACCCGTGTCTTAATGGAGGCGTGTTGTGGTTTACCGTGTCTTAATGGAGCGTGTTGTGGTGTACCGTGTCTTATGGACGCGCCGTGTTGGTGTGTGGTGTACCGTGTCTTATGGAGGTGTGTTGTGGTGTACCGTGTCTTATGGAGGCGTGTTGTGGTTTACCGTGTCTTAATGGGCGTGTTGTGGTTTACCGTGTCTTATGGACGCGTGTTGTGGTGTACCGTGTCTTAATGGAGGCGTGTTGTGGTTTACCGTGTCTTAATGGAGGCGTGTTGTGGTTTACCGTGTCTTAATGGAAGCGTGTTGTGGTGTGTCTTTGGCGTGTTGTGGTGTACCGTGTCTTATGGACGCGTGTTAGTGTGTGTCTTATGGAGGTGTGTTGTGGTAAATGTGTCTTATGGAGGTGTGTTGTGGTGTACCGTGTCTTATGGAGGCGTGTTGTGGTTTACCGTGTCTTAATGGAGGCGTGTTGTGGTTTACCGTGTCTTATGGAGGTGTGTTGTGGTTTACCGTGTCTTAATGGAGGCGTGTTGTGGTGTACCGCGCTTTATGGAGGCGTGTTGTGGTGTACCGTGTCTTAATGGAGGCGTGTTGTGGTGTACCGTGTCTTATGGACGCGTGTTGTGGTGTGTGTACCGTGTCTTAATGGAGGCGTGTTGTGGTGTACCGTGTCGTATGGAGGCGTGTTGTGGTGTACCGTGTCTTATGGAGGCGTGTTGTGGTGTACCGTGTCTTATGGAGGCGTGTTGTGGTGTACCGTTTTATGGAGGCGTGTTGTGGTTTACCGTGTCTTAATGGAGGCGTGTTGTGGTACCGTGCCTTATACAGGCGTGTTGTGGTGTACCGTGTCTTAATGGGCGTGTTGTGGTTTAATGTCTTAATGGAGGCGTGTTGTGGTTTACCGTGTCTTAATGGAGGCGTGTTGTGGTGTACCGTGTCTTAATGGGCGTGTTGTGGTTTACCGTGTCTTAATGGAGGTGTGGTTTACCGTGTCTTAATGGAGGTGTGTTGTACCGTGTCTTATGGAGGCGTGTTGTGGTGTACCGTGTCTTAATGGAGGCGTGTTGTGGTGTACCGTGTCTTATGGACGCGTGTTGTGGTGTACCGTGTCTTAATGGAGGCGTGTTGTGGTGTACCGTGTCTTATGGAGGCGTGTTGTGGTGTACCGTGTCTTATGGAGGCGTTTATTACCTGAATGTTGCATCTATTAGTCCTTTATGAGAGCCACCCGACTCCACCATTAACCATTGCTAGTAAGGGTCGGTGCTTTATACAGTCACGTCGGCGACTCATCAGAAATTGACTTGAGTTCGACACAAAAACCTCGTGTGTGGTGTTATATAGGACGATTTTTTTTATTGAACTTGTGTAACTTTCAATGAATATATTCCACGGGCCTTCAGCAGCCTGTGAACCAACTCTCGCTCTGGATTCTTGAAAAAAAGGTTCGTAAGGTAAATATTTATCGTAACTGAAGATATAAACTTCATCTGACTAGTGGGTTCATGTACAATATTTCTAAACCTCCCATAAAAATTACACTTGAAATGCTTCCCGAATTTGATACTTTGACTTGATATCTGAAGACAATATTTGTCTAGAGTGTCTTTATAAAAACTACTGAGTGATGTGAAGAAAAAAATAACTACCTGGTTGGCCCCCGAGGGATGGGCCACTCAGCGTCCAACTAACATGGGTAATGTGGCGAGCGAGTGGTAGTTAAAATGAATAGATTTTCTCTTGTTTGTGGGAGAAGCTTGTTGAGCCGGAGCATCTCGTAGTGTGATGGTGACTTGGCTCAAGGGACTAAAATAACTTAAGTTTCTATATTAAAGAAAACTTTGAGTTTATCACATAAACTTAATTTCAATTACATTTCAGAAATGAGGTCTGGACTGGGCGTTAATGTAAGACTTTCACTCCTTATAACGTTTACACTCCACGTTATTTGTATTAGAGGAACAGTTCCCTGCATGGTAAACTTATGCGTGTTGATGAATGTTAAGAATAATAGAGATAAATCTTAAGATTGATGATGACTGATGTGTGTACTAATCTGAAATACGTGCTTGAAATCCTTAATTGTTAACGTGCAGTTGTACCTAGTATCATCATTTTTGTCCTACACCGTCAGCCGGGCATTACTCTCACCTGTGACTGTACAACCATGTCTCTGCGATAATAGAATTGAATTGTTACAGCTTTAGCGTATGACTTCTGTACACCTGGTTTCTGACCATTTTAGCTCATATGTTATAAAAAATAATTTCGTCCACAGTCGTTACATTTATCCTGCAGGCAGATAACATCAACAGCGTTTCCCCTCAACACGTCTCATAATCCCGTTTTCACTCTTCGTGTTTCTGCGGTAATACTGTGGGCGGTAACATGGAGACATATTTATTTTTTCTCGTATTGTGAAGTCTTTTATAATCCCTAAGACTCTGGTAAGTTGGTGATTGTTTTTTTTGTTTTTTTAGGTTTTATTTATGAATTTTGCGGTGTGATTGAGGTGTTGGAACAATATTTTGTTTTGTTGAATGATTTAAGAGCATCGATTTACTTCCCGATAATGATAATCTACTTTAGCTAAAATATAATTGCGTATTAGACTTTTTTTTTTCATTTACCCTCTATTAATTTAGTCTGAATATGTTACCGTTTGTTTATAAATATATCCCAGTATTAACGAATGCACTCATCGTAAACAAAAGCAGTACGCCCTGTCCTACGTACATCCCGAAAAAAAAAAGACTAACGGAATTACCCGCCATTATATATGCTCATTTCCGTTGACTGTAGTGCTTATAAAAACTGGCTATAACTCTAGAGAAACATTACTCATTTATTCGTACGGGAATATAGAGTTGCCTCGATCATACCGGGGTTATAATCAGCTCGCCAGGTTTTCGAGTTGATTGAAGGTATTGTTTTTCTCTGCGGTGAACACGAGTAATGTGTCATAACTCAACACTCGCTCGTCCCACCCACCGTGTTATTGGCTCATTGTGAATGGGGGGGAGAGGGGAGGCAGGCAATACGTTTATTAGATATTAGAGCATGTGCAGCTTACGTATAGCTCGATAGATTTTAGTAATAATCAATTTCCAATTTTTTTGAAGGGTGATAGGTTATATCATTGATGGTTCCTCTCTCTCTCTCTCTCTCTCTCTCTCTCTCTCTCTCTCTCTCTCTCTCTCTCTCTCCCTCCCTCCTTCTCTCCCTCTCTCTCCCTCCTTCTCTCCCTCCTCCTCCTCCTAGATACCCTCTGACCACGTCATTATGAGCCACTTCCTTCTTATCTGATCCAATTTCCTGGGTTGAGAGCGGCGGCTGCTCCCTCCCTCCTTCCCTCCCTTCACCTCTCCTCATCCTCCCTCCCTTCTTCTCTCCCTTCACTCTTCCTCCTCCTGCTTTTTGCTCACTCGTTTCCACACACACACACGTACACACACACACACACTCACACACATACCTTAAACAACTGACCATCGTGTTTACCTCAGTGCCTGTATGACTATTGAAGGTCTAGAGAATGGGGAGAGGTTGACACAGTACTTGGGATATCCTTGAGTGCATCGAGTTAATGTTGGCCATTGTTCATTTACCTGTACTGGCTGTGAACGTGATGAACCAAAGAGAACCTGTATGACGATTTTTGCTGAATACGTCTCTCTCTCTCTCTCTCTCTCTCTCTCTCTCTCTCTCTCTCTCTCTCTCTCTCTCTCTCTCAGGTCGATTAACTGGTCTCCCGTAGCTCACTGTGAGAGAGATACTGTAGAGGGTGTAGCACTGAGCCCCTCCTCTTCCTTCTTCTCCACAACCCCTGCAGCTGTACGCGGGTAGTGGGGACGCGATTGGTGATAGTAGGGTATGAGATGGTATGAACCAGCTTTATGATTACTTTGGGCCAGATGGTTGGTGTGTCGCTCAGATGGTTGTGGTAGAGTATTTCAGATGGTGGGGGATAGTGTGGTGGGCCAGATGGTTAGTGTATGGCTTAGATGGTTGTGGTAGAGTATTTCAGATGACGGGCGGTAGTGTGGTGGGCCAGATGGTTAGTGTATGGCTTAGATGGTTGTGGTAGAGTATTTCAGATGACGGGCGGTAGTGTGGTGTCTGATACAAGCCACCTGAGGAAAATAAATGTTAAGTTTGACAGAATTAAGTTTTCACCGTTAAAATATTATAATTAAATGTAAATAGCAGACAAATCCATTATATGTCACACGAACATAAGTTGGTGAGAATGAAGAAGAAAATAATAATTAAGGTTATCAATTAAAGCGTTTCTGGTGACGACTCTAAATGGTCCCTCAGAGGATAGCGTTGAAATTGATCCACGAAAATCGACGGAAAAGTTATCGCCAACTTTTTCCTTCTTTGTTCAGGTGATTTACGAGTGTGTGTTGTCTACCACCAATAGGAGAGGACCAACACACAACACAAACTATAGATCACGTGAAGATTAGACATTGAAGCTCATTTTACCTTACGATGAACCTAACCTAACTTTACTTTACCTTGCTTAACCTAACCTAACTTTACCTAGCTTAACCTAACTTTACCTAGCTTAACATAACCTAACTTTACCTAGCTTAACCTAACCTAACTTTACCTAGCTTAACCTAACCTAACTTTACCTAGCTTAACCTAACCTAACTTTACTTTACCTAGCTTAACCTAACCTAACTTTACCTAGCTTAACCTAACTTTACCTAGCTTAACCTAACCTAACTTTACCTAGCTTAACCTAACCTAACTTTACCTAGCTTAACTTTACCTAACTTTACCTACCCTAACTTTACCTAACTTTACCTAACCTAACCTAACACGATGTAATTCTCTTCGCCTTCTCCATGTCACGTCTTCATCACTGTGTTCCTCAGATGTTTTTAATGTCATCATATTACTGTTTTTTATTCCTCCTACACCTCCTTCTCTATTTCCCTCTTTTAATCCTTATCTTTCTCCTTCACTATATTCGTGTCCATTCTATATCCTCATTCTCCTCTCATCCCATTCCAAATCTCTCTCTCTCTCTCTCTCTCTCTCAGCATCTCTTTTTCTTCATTCTTCCGCTCTTTCTCTTCCTCCTCTTTGCATTCCATTCCGTTCCTTTCCCCTTATATTTCCTCTCATTCTTTTTCTCCATCTTCCTCTTATTCATCTTTCTCATTCCCTACCTTCACACCATCACCTCCCCCACCTCCCACCCACCACAAGGAATGGTCAATCTACCCGTATGAAGTCTACAGTGAGGCCTCAAATGTGGCCACCACCACCACCATCACCACTATTACCACCACCACCACCACCACTACCACCACCAGCATCAAGAACCACTTCATCACTCGGGAAGCCTCACACTAGACGAGCCAATAGAATTCCAATTATTCTCTAAAAGTTTGTAGTTCTCGTCAGTCCAAGAAACTTCGTAGTTCTCGATAGTCATGGAAAGTTGGTTGGTTCTCGTGTGCGTCTTCTGGTGAGATTGTTGCTTTTGTCGACACCGTGGAAGAGACTGGTTAGTGTCGGTGTGTTTAGAGTTTGTTTGTTTTTTTAGTGGGTGGGGGGGTGGTGGGTTTTATTGATTGTCGTGGGATAGTTGGTGACCTTGAGAGTATCTTGGGACTGATTGTATGTTGGTAGCTGTTGTTTGTTATGGGAATACTGTAATGTGCTGGTGTAATTCTTGAAACGTTGGTATGGGTCTGGTGAGTCCTGGAAAATTGGAAGTCTTTTTCTCACCTGCCATTGTGGGTCGTCAGTGCTGTAGGACGACCCTCACTTGTTATAACTTAGGTAGGTTAGGTTATATTAAGTTACGTTATATTTAGTTCAATTCAATTTCAATTGTTTATTCCTTGATAGAGGAAGCGGGATCCTAGTGCTGTCACTAGGTACCCCTGTACAATGACACCAGAAGCATCTGGCAAGTGTGACAAGTATATACAGTATAATTATTATAAAGGGGCTTACTAAAGCCTAAGGAAGGAAGGATATTCCTTTAACACATAATCAATGTTATTTACAAAATATCTGGCCAGTATGGGGAGGATCATCGTGTCTCCGTCAGGGGGTCGTGGAGTGGTGGTCCAGCAGGCGTCACGGAAGCGTTGTGTGTGGGGACATCTTGGGAGGTAGTGGATAAGGGTGCTGTTGTCGGGTCTTCTGCATAATGCACAGAGCATTGCTCAGGGGATGCGGGGATACCAATCTCCCAAGCAAAGTCATACCCAATGATGATACGGGCAGCAATCACGTCCCCTTTCCGTGACCCTTTCCCATAGACGTACGAGAGGTCAGGAAGTTTACGGAGGACATCGTACCAGGTGGGTGGGGAGTTATATTTAGTTAGGTTTGTGTTTCCTGTAACGGGTTGAATAAAATTAGGTAGGCTAGGTCGGATTTTTTTTTTCAAACCACTTCCGTAACTTCGGGTCCAGATAAATTGATATTCATTTACCCGATGAGTCAGTAATATTATCCTATGTTAATTATAGTTATCTTTATCTTACAGAATCTTAATAGATACATAAAAAAAATGAAATATGAGAAAATTCATAAACTCTGCCTCAATTTTCTAAGTAGAGTTAAGTTACCAGACACTTTATTATTTTTCGATTCCATTGAATTTAGTCCATTTGGTTTGCATTATGCCTCCAGCAATAGATTTACTTTAGTCCAGGAGGGAAGTGAATAGGTTAAAAGGACTGAGTTTATCTTTATTCTTTCTTTTTTTTTCAGATGCTATACTGGAAGATTCGTCGATTTGTCAACACCAGCACAGCCAATATAAAAAAATATATGGTCGCCTAATGCAGCAGCAACACTATCAGACTTCATCCCTGGGGAAATGCAAGTTGTGGATCGACTGACTGACATCCCTATGTAAGTCACATTTCCTTTATATCTGTTAACCTTAAGTGAATTTACTCCTTTGCTCTCTGCATTTGTTTTGTGGCTTCTAACACCTGTCATGACAGTATTAATCAACTCACAACACCTGTCATGTCAGTATTAGTCACCTCGCAACACCTGCCCTGTCAGTATTAGTCACCTTACAATACCTGTCATGTCAATATTAGTTACCTCACAACACCTGCCCTGTCAGTATTAGTCACTTCGCAACACCTGCCCTGTCAGTATTAGTCACCTTACAATACCTGTCATGTCAATATTAGTTACCTCACAACACCTGCCCTGTCAGTATTAGTCACCTCGCAACACCTGCCCTGTCAGTATTAGTCACCTTACAATACCTGTCATGTCAATATTAGTTACCTCGCAACACCTGCCCTGTCAGTATATCTCACTCCACCTAAAACCGAATATGTTGCCGGTCAGACTGAATTTATCGACCCTCTCTCTCTCTCTCCCTGTCCCTCTTCTCAAATAATTCAGTCGTCTTCACAGTCTTTCGTTCATATTGCAGTCTATCCTTTCTGACCGATGTGTCGATGATCACCACTCAAGGCGTGTTTATAATATTGTGTAAGTCTTAATAACTCGGATGTACTGTGGCTGGACGCAGGAATATAAATCATATACCTCATCTTCAAGGACCTGTGGATGCTATTTGTATCACCGCTCTTTAATAACTTAGGTCCTTATGGTGGTGTTCTAAGTTAGTTATTATACACTAGTACTCTTAAGTTAAGATTTAAGAATGAATATATCAATTAGAGTTTATCTTAAGAGTTTATTTTTTGTTTTACTTTTCTGTCGTAAAACTGAAATGATTCCAATTTTGTCTTCATTGTTCCTCTCTGCTGGGGAGACACTGGAAAGAAAAACATTCAAGAAGGTTAACTGTTTTCTCTCAGTTAGTCTTTTGTTATTTGTTTTATTCCCTTCTCCATGAGTCACTAATCTATTAAGCTAGTAGTGGTATTCACCTTATTCTTCATACACTTTGAACAGAACTTTTTGGTTGTTATATTTTCGTTTTTATCTGTGAGTTATTCTTTTTCTGTATTTTCTTGTATACTGTTTCCTTGTTTTGTTAATTTTTCATACTTGTCTTGGTTCCTTACTTCAGTCTACCTATTCTAACTTTTTTTTTAATACCTTGGAATATTTTTGTTTTTTTTAATCTAGTGGAATATAAACTTCTTTTTTTTTTTTTAATTCTGTTGTTACGATCATATTTGGTTTAATATGTTCCTCGGTTGGTTCAAGTTATTGTAAAAAGTGTTCCAGTGTCGTAACCTCGTCTACGTGTGATAATATTTGCTTTATGTTGTATATATTTCTGGCTGAATCAAAGAAGAATGTATTGTATGGTTTGTCTTTCGTTGTTTTAGAGTAACTGAGCTTCACTACAATAGGAGTTAGTACATACTCTTACCGGTAGGGGGTGGGGGAGTGTACGCCTTTAAGCCCAGCTACCCTCTGGTGGTGACGATGATGACTAAAGGTAATCTAATTGATATCTGCCTGCTGAGGTCCGTATCAGATTATCAGAAGCTTATTCATATTAACGATGCAAAACTGTGTGTCTCGATACTATGACTGTAACGTATGACTGGTGACATAGTGACTGTAACCTATGACTGGTTACATAGGCTGACTTTAACGTGTGACTGGTTACATAGACTGGCTTATAACTTAATATCTGTGTATCTAAAGAGCCTCCCAGCCTTACCACGACTGGGTGAGAGACTTGTAGTAACAAACAGAGAACACGGAGGAGCATCACCACGGCGGTAATATCCGGGATGTAATGAGAAAAAAGACGAGAGTGTGTGGGTGTGTCAGCCTCCCTCTGCTGCCACCACAACTAGACTTACATTTCTCCCTAGTTTAAAATTGCTGCGTAACATGGCATACAAAGCTTAACCTAACCTAACCTAACCTAACCTAGTTCTTATTTGTCTTTTATATCAGGATTATTAACCACTCACACTACCTAGGTCAGGTTCAGTTAAGTTAGGTTTTATTAATGTATGTTAGGTTAGCGTTAGGACAGATTATTTAATGGTGAAGTACACAGTCCAATGTCTCTATTAACCATTAACATTAAGAGTAAATAAGGAACAGGTGTTATCTGGCGTGGGCGAGATAACAGGTGTTCGCCGCAGCCAAACACACCTGTGTCATAACTCCCCCCACATCCTACGACGTCTCCTTTAGATGATAATCCCGAGGTACACACATTCACTCCTCTGACTTACTGTACCTTTCTTTGCCTTTTCCTCTTATCGTAAAATGTAAACGGGGGAAGTAAGGAGGAATAGACGATAAGAAAGCCGTGTTGAATGGTAGGCTGTGATGATCAAGGAAGGGGATCACTTGAAGATTAGACACTCCAGCTTATTTCACCTGAAGATTAGACACCCCAGCTTATTTCACCTGAAGATTAGACACCCCAGCTTATATCACCTGATGATTAATTGGTTTAACACTAAGTGGGGGATTAGGTTAGGTTGGCTTTTGGGTGGTTTATCTTCAGGTGAAATAAGCTGCGGTGTCTAATCTTCCGGTGAAATAAGCTGGAGTGTCTAATCTTCCGGTGAAATAAGCTGGGGTGTCTAATCTTCAGGTGAAATAAGCTGGGGTGTCTAATCTTCATGTGATAAGGAATGAAAACAAAAGTGGGTTGGGAATCGAAGCGTGAAGGGTTGGTGGTGTTCATGAGCCCTTGTAGACCTTAACATAAACGAGATTGAGAGGACCCCTTTTGCCAAGTCTCAATTTCCCGATCAGGTCGACTCGGAAATTGAGCCTTATTTATGTCGTATTTAGGGGGGATAATGGCTTATCTCGAGTGACTTTATTGTTAATTTATAGGCTCGTTATCCCCCGTGCCATCTACCCCGAAAGAAAATTGAAGTCTAAGATCAGAGTGGCCCTCTTTAAGCGAAGACAATTTGATTTCCGACAGAATTACGGGTAATGACTGTGATATATACCAATTTTAGCACTGTGTTCCGATTTATAACCCCAATTAGGACACTCACTCCCAATTTATACCGATTAGGACTCTTACACGCGACAAGACTTTAAGGCTGGGTGTAGGAAATCGCTGAGCGTGGGTGAGAACCTAATTACATAGCCCGGGTTTAAGTGGGAGGGGAAATTGGCTACCCCGGATATTTACACTAGTTACGGCTGATAATTAAGACAAGTGGAAGAAAACGGAGGAGCCTCAAGCATTTCTCTCTTGACTTTGTTTTTCGTCATTTAATTCTCCTGCATTTAAGTTATTTATTCCTCTTTTTCTCGTTTCTATTTATATTTTTGTTCTTTCGTTCTTACCATTTATGTTTTATCTATTATTAATCTCCCATTGTTTTTATTTCTCCCTCTTCATCTGTTTCATCTTTCATCTGACCTTAATATTGTAGTTTTATCTTCAGTTTTCTCTTCTTCCTCTTCTCTCTCTTTCCCCTTTTCTCTTTCCCCGATTTTCTTCCTTGTTTTGCTCCTCTTTCTCCTTCGTTTATCTCTTTTCTTCTTTATCTTCCAAGTATTCATTTTTTTTTTACTTTCTCCGCTTTTCCTTTTCTTCTTTACCTCCCTTTCTTCTATTTCTTCCTCTTACCTTCTTCTTACACACACACACACACACACACACACACACACACACACACACCAGCTCTAAGATAACATATCACTCGGTTACGCTTCATAATGCTGAAGAAACCCATTGAAAGACCAGTCCAGTATTAGCTTGGGGTGGCGATAATGCGCCTGGCGAACACAACAAGAGTGACTGACCTACCAAAGCACATATATACTGACTAATGGAACGACAGGAATAATAAATACAAGAGAGGAGAAATAAAATGTATGAATGATGTGAATAAAGAAATAGCCAAGAGGGTACAAAGATTTAAGGGAGAAGCAAAACTGATAAAGTGTGGAATAAGGCGGAATAAGAAACAATAGTATTACGAATGACGTGAATGGAAAGAATTGTGGAGGATTTCAAAGTATAAAAGGAAAGGAGAGAATTGATAAAGTGGGGAATATGCACCAATACGAGAAACGAGTAATATAAAGGAAATTAATAATTTAATAAGCAATGAGAGGTCAAGATCAAACTAATACAAAGAAAATGGTTAATGAAAAATGGAGAGAGAGAGAAATGAAAGTTGATGATAATGAAGTCGAGTACGTACAGATAATAGAATGATGGGATAAAAGGTAATAAATGAAGTAAAAAATAGGAGATGAATAAAAATTGATGAAAGCGAAGCCAGATAAGATAATTAGAGTTGTTGACGAAGAGGAAGAGGCGATGGAAGATGAGACAGAGAAAAAATCATGAGTGATAAAAGAAAAAAGTGGTAAACAGAAGTAAAGAAGACAAGATAATAGACATCTGGGAAAATTGGAATAAATATAAGAATTGAGGGTAATAGGGGGGTAGAAGGATGTATTTGAGGAGTAACAAAGCCACTGAATTATAAATAAGAAAAATAAATAAATTATAGATGATTATACGTGATTCTTATAGGACTGTGGAATGTTTCCTTGTGTTAAGTGTTATTGATCTGTTTCTTTGACTTTATTCAGTCTCTCTCTCTCTCTCTCTCTCTCTCTCTCCCCCCCTTTGAATTTATATTTCTCTACCATTTTTCCTGCACACCCTCCCTCCACACACACACACACACACACACACACACACACACACACACACACACACACACACATGCATACATACATACACGCACACACTCTAAATGTTGAGTAATTTGAAAACATTCTGTTTTTACCTCTACCTTCCCACTGTAACAAATTCACAAAAACATTAGTTCTTCAATACCAAAACCGATTTATTTTTAAATTCGCATTTGCATGTAAACTGAACAGCGAGATTCGTTTTGTGTCTGTGGCCGGCGCTGTCTCAGGCGTAAGAATACAAACAAGACCTGGCAGAAACAATCGATTTTCTGCACCCGAAATTGTATAGTTTTTTATCGCATTTACCTTCACTAACTCATTCCCTTTTTTGTGTATTTCAGCAACAAAAACACAAAGATATTGAAGGAGAGAATTCTATATGCAGAGAAGTAATAGAAAAAATAGAAACCGGCAATTTCTCTTTTTTTTCTTTTTTTTTTTCGCGATACACACAGATATAAAACATGTTTTGTTTACAAAGTTACATCGTAGTTTTGGGGGGACATCCTGAATCTTTTATTTATTTATTTATTGTTTTTTTTTTCGTTTTCGTATCCAGCGTTAACGAAATGTCACTTCATGGTATTTTAGAGGGTTTTTTTATGCATTGGACTGATGAAAGAACACGCGTAAGAATTAAGAAAAAAATGTGTTAAGAGATACGATACAGATGGTTGTGGTCACAGATGATCCAGCCCTGAGTGTTTTATAGTCTAGTCTAGGACGTTTCTGTGGGGTTATTCTCCAACCTAAACTTAACCATTACAGATCGTCCAGCGTCGACACTACTTAAGCTAAAACGTGTTGGGTGGAATAGTGTTACATTAATTCGTCTTAGGTTGAAACGCCTCAAGAGTCTTGGGTTGATTTTCTTGAGGTAAAATCATCTTAGATCGGAACGTCTTGCGTCGAAACGTCTAAATTAACATCCCGCTGAGGTACGGACCAGGGAACTCCTACCCCCACCTGCCCAACTCGGGGGAGTCGACACACAGCGCCAATTAAGGAGCTGTCCCACAGTTTGACCGTGAAACCTTGTCTCATATGAAGCAGTTGACGGATTGCTTAAGTCTTGGACTTGATAAACTCTTATTTGTCTTAGTTGGGAGTTTTATTTCTCCTAAACTGTAACTGCTATATATCTCCCTAGAACAATTCTCTTAACTTAAAACTGTTCTATTTCTTCAAATTTGAAAATTATTAAACTACTATATTTCTCGTAAGTGGAAACTATTTTATTTATCTTTATTTAAAACTTTCATTTTACTTTGAGACAGTTTCACGGATCGAGTCACCACTTCAGCCTCGGGGTTCTTCCACTGGTTCAGTCTCGTGAGTTGAGATGTTTCGAGACTTGGTGTAATACTTAATTCTCAGAGTTCATAAAAAAAACCTAATTCTTGTCTCCCAGGAAATAAGGTATCTTACCAACAGAGAAAAAAAACCCCGCTTAATCTTCAATTTTCGAGCATTATTTCTTAGTCACTGTATAAAGCTCTCTCTCTCTCTCTCTCTCTCTCTCTCTCTCTCTCTCTCTCTCTCTCTCTCTCTCTCTCTCTAGGCTGTTATAATATTTTGTAATCGTTAAAGAGTGGTACCTCAGTTTGTGGCAGTTTATATTTTCTTTAACATTTAGGGTATTCACAATGTTCAGTTCTACTGTATTATTATATTCTATTTAACATACGATTCAATGAGGCTTTGTAAATTGTTGTCAATCAGGTGATGTTTAAGGATTCACTTTTTCTTGTAAGCTGGGGATAGTAGAACGTGTGTGTGTGTATTCAGTGTTTATAATGGAGTATTCATCCGTATCCTACCACTTTATACTCGTCTCGCTCCCCATTCACCTATCTTAAGACCTTCGTACCTCGTTATCTTATCTTCACCAAAGTAAGAAAAGTTAACAAATAAGTTGCCTCATCATCGCCACACATGCATCAACTGAAGATTCACTACAACTCACGCATGAAATAGAATCTCTGGTCACATTAAGGATTGAATGACATCATGCAATCTAGACTCTGAAAGGCTATTTCTACCGAGAGCTGAGGCACAACTCGATTTCTCGGACTCTAAGTGAAAGGCGACGTAACGCACTTTACCCGGAAATTCTGAGACCAAACTCAGGCAGGGAAGACAGTCGTTGTCCTGTGATTGGCTGGTGGATGTTACGGGAGTCTCGGCTGTTTACGAATTCAGGGACAGAGTTTGGGCTCACCCGCTCAAATCGCCACAGAAATTGGCCTGTTATCATGGCCAGCATATCAGATAGGCAAACGTATATAACTGTGGCCCGCTAAAATTGATTTATTGTGCTAGGGAAGTGTGCATCCCAACATATTTATACTATCAATTTCGGCTACCCTTTACACTTCAGGCGCAAGCTTGACGCAAAAACTGGCCGGGAAGAGCGTCAGTGTCGGGATGCCGAGAGCCCAGAGTCGTGTGCAAGGCCCTGACGGGTCCCGCCCTCTGTGCCCTGCTCGTGGCGAGGGTGTTGTTATCACTTTCCGAATACACTTATTTTCACATTATAACTTTTATGAACTTCTTTCTGTCTACGGCTTGACTGGCGGGAAACATGGCGATCTTTCAAAAAATTCAACATTTTGGGAAAACGTAAAAGCATCGTTTCTTGACGCGTGCCTCTCTTGGCATTGTTGGGAAAAATCCTAATTGGACTCTTCCCAGAAGGTAATGGGAATTTCTCAGTCGAATAAGTTTCCATTAACTTTTTACCACGTATTCGCACGGTCCAAGACAGGCCGGGTTTCCGCCCAAACCAGAGGAGGAGGCGGAGACGGTGAGGCCAGGGCTGAGGATCACCCCACACACATCCTACTAAACGGTAATTACTCTCGGCCCGTCTAACAGTGTGCTGCTCTACACACCAACACAGTCTTATGTGTTCAACTTCTTTGCTCGCCCTGATCAACAAGATGGATCCCTTCATTTTTTTTCACCTTTGGAGTGTCACCTGCCACCATCACTGTCCGAGTTTGTTTATAATCTGACACCTGCAGTGATTAGGCTGATGGTATGACGATATTCACATAATTAACACTTGACATATCCGGGTTATTCTTCAGGTGTGGCGTCGGTCACTGGAGGGCGTTTCCATTTTCTCTCCATTCTTCCACTTCCTTCAACACCACACTTGAGTTCTAAGGGTGATGACCATTGACCCGTGATGTCCCGAGTCACTTCCCCGATCTTCCTTAAGATTTAATCATAATACCAAGATCCTTAAGAGTAACTAAATCCGCTGTTTTATAACGTAGAACATCGTGCAGTGATCTGTAACGTGAGAGGGAGAGCTACAGAGAAACAATAAACAACGAGAGGGAGAGAAAAAGAGAGAGAAAAAAGAGAGCGACTTGAGCGGGGGTAAGGTGGGAGGTGAGGCGAGGCGGTGGGGTGAACCTCGCCTCAGCGGCAGGATAAGCCAGATGAAGACGTATTTCTTACCGCAGGAGTCGGCGGCACCACAGCACCAGTCAGCTCAGGTGTGAGATGCTGCCACAACACGTAATCGCTCCGGGTTGAGGGTCGTCTGCACATTAACAAAATACAGCGCGTTGCCTGTTGTCTCTCGCTTTTGAACCTACACAGTTTTATTCATGAACATGATAACTTTGGTGGGATCAGTTAGCAGTGAAGAAGAGTTGATGCTTTTAGGTTTCCTTCTGGCGTTGGCAAGACTTAGTTAAGATTGAGCATTTCAGTCATATGAAGGAGGTGGGGTGCAGTGGGCATCACATGTAGGTGCACTCGTGTCCAAGGTCTGTCTTCAGTCCTAGTCCATATAAACCGAGGCATTGGCACACGCACACACACACACACAGTGTACTACAGGACAGAGGTGTAGTGCGGACTGGTGGGGCCAGGAACCCCACGAGACAGGCGTCATTCCAGCGTGTTATGAACCTTTTGCCTCATAGTTGATCTCCCATCAGGGGACGCTTTTGTCCACAAGAGGAGGAGGAGACGTAAGAGATGCTCCTGTGTGAACCACTGAGTTAGGGCTATCACAGGCAGGTGACTAAAGGAACCTTCGTGCTATTTACATATTCTGTTTGCAGTTTTTCCCCGTTGTAAATATTTTCTAAAACAATAGTTTCCCTCGTATAGCCATTTTAAATTAAATATCCTTATATTCTTGTGCAATTGGAAATACTGTTTTGTTTATTTTCAGTCAGAACAATTTGTAAAGTATAATGTCCCAGAACTTTACATCTTCATTTTCTAAAATCGCATCCATGCTATTGTTTATCAGTGCATAAACCTGAATTATTACCAAGTTCATAAGTGTACCATGCTTCTTGATTAAAAGAACTCTATATGACTGCCCAGTATCCCTGTACACAACTGCACATCTTCTGGTTTACAACACTACTGAGTATAAAAGATGATGTTCTTCTCCACCTGTGTTATTATAGCCTGTCCGTCTTACTAAAGTTAATATCAAATTACCCCATTGGAGTCATTCATCTCTCAGTAGGCTACATGGTTTCATACTTCCAACCTTCACATATTGTCTTAACATTCCAAGTTCCTTTTGGAGTTCATGCCTCCTCATTCTTGAGCTTTTGGGATTGTTGTTCAGTAGCTAAGGGTCCGGTCACACTGGGACTGGAACGGACAAATTCTGACGTGAATTGTCTGAACGAGTGAGTCAAGTTAATAACTCATATATCACTGTATTCATTCGATTAAAAAAATAAAAATAAAAAATCTTAGAAGGAAGACAGTTTCCCTCTCCCTAGAAAGACAGCGAATCGTGTAACAGGTACTAGCTACGCTGAGAAATCATAATACCCACCTCACATATCGTCTGTCTTCGAACAATTTGCGTCAAAATATGTCCGCTTCCGGCCTCAGTGTGAGCAGGCCCTTAGTTTTGGTGGCCCGCAAACACGACGAACGCCCGAAGATCATCTAGAGTGCATGTCTATATATTCTTCTGCTGCTTCTCTTGTGATGTGAAATAATGATCCACGTTAAAACTAGACACGAGTTACGCCAAGAGTTACAGGTGGTTAGTCCTTCAGCGTGATAAGTCATACCATCTGTCGGTGCACCAACAGAATCAAAATAGAAATCAAGTTTGTTTTACTTTTTAAATTTCAAAGCGCCGTCTGGTATTAAGTAACCAGCTCGAGTTTCTTTGCCTGTATAAATATGAGTCGGTGAACGATACTTAGTGAAACACCAGCTAGAAACTGTATCATGAAGCTATAGTCGTCATCGTTGGTAATGTTCTAATTGAGGTTAAATCTGTGGTACTCCAGTGTTTGATTCTGACTATATTTACCCTTGTTACAAGAGATTTGTGCCTTGTCTGCTAATAATTTTTCGACTACCTTTAGGAAAAATTTTAAATTCTTCAGAAACATACCACGATTTTTGTCAAAAAATTTCTTATCGGTGAACGTGGGTCATATAGGTCATACGGCCCTTAAGAGTCAGTGCGGATACTTCACACTAAATAATAAACCTTCAATTAGGTACCAGCCAGGGCTGTATCTACCCGGCTATATCACACCCCAGATCTGCCAATTTGTGTCGATCAAAAGTTTGTCAAACTTTATAAACATACGCTGGTGAGTTAAGAATTACAGTACAGTATATAAGTGACCAGCTCACATCACAGGAGAGGATTCAAACTATAGGATCTTCACAACCAACTCAACACACTGATAAACCCACTAATATCTCTGCCTCCTCTCCACCTTGAAACATGTGTATATGAGAGACAACTGTGTTCTGGGTAACTGTTTTCAAATATTGCTGCAAAAAACACGGATGGAGATAAACTAGAAGGCAAAATGGTATGTAAGAACACCTTTCATTGTATTATAAAGTCAAGGTAAATCTCTCTCAGTGTCTACGTGTGATTGAGTGTGAGTGGCTCGGTGTCTGGGGCGCTCTGGCGTCCCTCCCTACCTCCAGTTTTTCCCGGAGCGCCTCCACTCTGCCGCCTTAAGAATCTCTCTCTCATTTTCCACCGCCATAGCTTCTACTTTGATCGCTAAGCGAGGTCGCTATTTTTCCTTCCACGAATTGAAGAATTAACATTTTTCTGCGTTTCGGAAGTCCAACCACTTAACTTCTGATTGAACATCATAAGTTGGCGGCGCGAGTTTTTGAACAGTCTTCAGAATTAGAATGTACACCGAGCCTTTGACAGCAACTTCTGGTATTTGTCGTAAAACTCCGGCCACCCCAAGTTGAATTCACGAAAATTAAGGCCCTCATTTTCGTAATGGATCTTCAAGACTTGATTTATGATTCTTTTTCTTAAGATCTTAGTGCAGACTCTGACCACCATCCTCAAAGGTTCCAAGGTTCAGTTTTTCCCCAAACATGAGATGTGAGAATATATTTAACTGGGTCTCAAATTTTCAGCAAAGTGATGGTGACTTAAATGATGTTAAAATCATATTAAGATTCTAATATAACTAGGTCAGTTTTCCCATTCTCAGCTGCGTGAACAAAGCTAATTTATGTTTTTCTGAGAATCTTGACTGCTAAGTGACCAGTTAGCCACTCAGCAGAATTTGACTGAGTGTCCTTGTTTAAAGAGGACATTCCTTAAAGTATGATCAGATTAACTTCATATCGCACGACTGAGCAGCAAAACACGTAGCACAGCCGTAATCTCTCGTGAGTGAAGCAGCAAACAGATGAGTCTCACTACGAGGTGATGGTGACTCAGTGACCTGTGAAGACATGACTTGTTCCCTCGTAACTTGTCCTCTAAAAGAAAGAAATCAGATACAAGTGCCTCATGTTTTAATGTTGCCATCGATAATACGTGTGTGTAAAGTGTACACTCGCTGCAAAAAGTATCTGCAATTTTTGGGGGGCTAGACAATACGACACAACGGACGAAGGATTTTGACAACCCTACAGAGATAACAGGAGTCGCAGTGTTCATTTTGACATCCATTGGACCCCACCTTGCAGATACTTGCTGTAGCGAGTGTACACAACAATACGAGCAATACTATATGCGATGTTGATTATGGAGATGGACGTAGTAAACAGGCAGCCATGTCTTGCTGTTATTTAACTTAGCCAGCACAAGTGAGTGCCTCTCCCCCCTGCAGGTTCTTCCCCCAACCCAGTGAAGATTTTGTTGTCAGTCTTTTTCAGAAATCATTAAATTTTCACACAAGGGAGAATGGTTATTATAGCAGAAGGAGATTGATTTTAACGATCTGACCTTAGATGACTCGGCTTGTGTTTAATTTAAGGTCAAGGTCCTTTAACCTGACATGACTAAGCGCGTGACGTTAAATTCGAGTTCAAGTCACGACCCTTGAACTGATGTGAGTGAACCGCTAGGGTCCGTCAGTGTTGTTGGCTGAGGTTACCCCACCAGTCAGGGATCGGGTCAAGCCAGAGCCTGAGTCAGAACCGTCTTAACAAGGAACTTCTACCTAGTGAGCAGAAAAAAAGAAAGTATATATATAAAATACCAAACTTCCTAATTACGAACTTTAGGGACCTCACACAAAGCATTTTTCTTGGAAGCCAAAATGAAATATGTCCGTTTTCTGGAGTGTCACAGAAAAGCTGGGATTACTTGCCCAAACTCTTGCTTATTCACTAATGAACGAGCATTCAGCGACAGCCAAATTCTAATTACTGTTACTTTCAGGCGCGCTAAAACATCTACCATATTCTTATTATATTGAAATAATTTTTTAATATTATTGAATAAAGTGAGTATGGCATATAACTGTACCATCTGGGAGTTAATTTTCTTTATTTAAAGTCAAACTGTCACAGGTGTTGGCATATACGATGTCCTAAGCTGTGCCTCAAGTCTCAAAGATTCTTATGTTATTTTTCCCGTAACTAATTGTAATAAACCTCAAGTCACTCATTTAAGTTGAAACACAAAGATAACGGACATAATGACGTCAAAATTTCACTGAAACTCGATCCAACAAGACAGTGTCTCGTTCCAGCAGTTATCACGGACCTTAGATCGCTTGTAGGTTACCTATGGCGTCACTAATGACCACTCAAGTGTATGTATGCTGCAGGGATACATTACATAGCTGGGTAAACCTCCACCTGGTCTGCACACACCATCAGCAGCACTGACTCGTCGCTTGTTGGCTGTCAACGTGCGTGGCTGCAATTTAGACTGTCAATGATCTACATAAAAACATTAGGGTTTTGTGTACCTGGAAAGTGCTTTTAACGAGAGTAGAGGAATGGATGCCGAGATACTGAAGTGTTGTGACAGGTGCTCTACGGGAGAGTTGTAAAGTATACAGAATGTGAGTGCAGGTGTGTGTGGTTGGGTAGAAAGAGTTCACCTGTTCTTGTTGTGTGCGAGTGAAACATCCGCTGAAAACTGGGTTGACAGGAAGAGTGCAAAGTGTCGGATTTTTTTTTTTTACTATGTTGATGAGTGAGAGAAGTCGACGGAGAATTAGAGTGAGACGGGAACATAGGAAGCGGAGAGGAAGGATGGTTGGGTTGGTGTGTTTTAACGTGGAGAGGAAGGATGATTGGGGTGGTGTGTTAACGTGGAGAGGAAGGATGGTTGGGGTGGTGTGTTAACGTGGAGAGAATGAATGAAAACGGAATTTACGGAGTGTGTACACGAACATGATGAAGTGGAGGATGAACAAGGAGGCGTAGAGGGTGAGAAAGGTGTTAATAAGTAGGAGAGAGAGTGAGTGCGTGTGTACAATTGGAGCTGGACGGGAAAATAAGTACAGCAAAGACAGTACATTTGACTCACTTAGACAGCGGGAAACACTGTTATTGATGTACATAAATTTGAATAACAATTTAGACTATTAAAACACATGTTCAAGGCTGCGTGTGTGTATGTATGTGTGTGTGTGTGTGTGTGTGTTCCTTAGTGTTACAGTCGTCATAACCGAGGTAGTGTCTCCTTCATTCTGCTGCATAACAAACTATATGATGCTTCTGGTTTTATGTTGATGAGCTTCACCACCTGGACATTAATTTACCTAATGGCTGGAGTCTCACAAAACCCTCACACTAACTCCCGCGGCTCACCCCCTGGTTAATGGCGGCATATTTACTCATTTTTTTTTTCTCTTTATGTGATTGGTCTTCTCATGGCCAAAGGGCGGAGCTTATTTCTGTTGTCATGGAATCCACGTCGGTGTTGATAATTAAGTGTGTGTGTGTGTGTGTGTGTGTGTGTGTGATACAAACTAAGTATGGTTTATCTCAAGCAATATAATACTAAGTGTGTATATGTATGTAAGAGTTACTCCAGGTTGTGTTTCAGTGTGATGACAGGTCGTTTTAGGACCTCCCTCACACCCGTACCCTCTCTCTCTCTCTCCACTTTGTTTCACTTTGTTCTACTCTTATCATAAGCTTACCTCATTCATTTAACTATTTTGTAGTTCATTTCACAACGTCATAAATATCCCCGCAGGTTTTATGTTCAACTTTCATCACTTAAAGGGAGGTTTTCCTATTATTTTTCTATTTTTTCTCTCCCCTGTGTTTTTTGAGACCTGTCCAGTAATCTACCGTGGTCATCGTCACTTGTTTGAATACCTTACCTCCGTGTTATCACCGTTACATATTATTTACTAGATTTCCTCATACCCGGAAGCTCGCTATCTTACCCGTCTCGTTATTCCTCGTAGCTACACCAACTAGACAAGTGTTAAGTATTTATTACCACTATTATAATAAGAGTACTCGTGCCCACTAAGTCACACAAGCTGCAAACTTATTCTCTGGGCTCTGGAAGTGTTTCGTTTCATGGCACTTACTAGTCCTTAGGAATTATTAATTTAGATTAACTTAATTTTGGGTTTACGATTTTTTCATAAGTTGGCACTATTTGGCACCAGTTTAAGCTTAAGCGAGTAGAAGTACCGGACACCAGTCAGTCTTGAGATAGCAGCAGTGTGACTTTATTTGATAGTCCTCTACATCCACACTCGGCTCTCTCTTCCCTCAAACCTTTCATGACTGTCACCAGACCGTGTAGCTCCTCGTCTGATAATGTTTACATCATCCACATGTAACAGCAGTAATAGTTTATTTCCGATCACCATTCTCGTCTTGCTTCTTTATTTATAATTTCCAGCGTTTAAGTGCGTAGTGGGTAATACTGTACAGATGTAGAGGCTGCGGAAAATTCTAATTGTTTCGAGCATTAAAATGTTTATTGTTATATTAGAATAAAAGCTTTTCTTTGAACGTCCATACTTTTAAGTGTAGAACCAGTGGTCGGCTGTTGTTATTTAAGGCTTTTCTGTTTTGATTTTGCTTCGAATATTCAACAAAATAGAGAATATAAAGTAATTTTATAATGGAGAATATTGTATTAGTTCATATTAGCAACACCAAGTTTAGCTCTAGTTAAATAGTTCGCTACTCTTTAAAAATCTCAGTATATGATTAATTTTCTGGCTGGTGGACGGAATAAAAAGAAAATAAAGAGTTAATTGTGTTGTGTCACGAAAAAATATGATAATTTCGAAGTGGAGTGTTCAGGGGAGACCTTTCTCTCCTCCCAAGACCCGGCTGTAAAAAGAGACGGTAGCGAGTGACAGGTGAGAATTTCATGTAAATTCAAATGACACTTGTATGTCATGGAATGTTATGTGTTGTGAAAAATAAGTTGGCGTGTGTTAGTGAGAAGAGTGGCACCGATCATGTCGCTGACTTCATCTGTAAATGGAAAGTTGGTTTGAATTATTTGAGGTGTCAGAATTTTTGGGGGGTGAAGAGTTCATTTTTAGGCTGTCGGTGAGAAGCTTCACTCCAAACCAATTAGTGATTTATTCAAATAAAGTTGATTTCTGGTAAACCCTCGTGTGTTCTGACCCTACACTGTAAGGGCTCGTGATGGCTGGTATTAATATATTGTAATAAACTAAATTTGGGTTTATAGCCACAGATATAGAATATAAAATTACATTCAAATAGAGCATTTTTAAACATTAATTTTGTCTTTAGAAATAGATTATGAATATATTAAATGAATTTTGAAGATATGATGAGAAGCAAACTTTATCAGAGGTTGTCAGTGGATAATAATATATTAGTTATTATCACTAAGGCAACAGTGCGTCTTCAGTGTGGCATCCTCGTCTTTGTTCCCTTCATAGATTCTTGTTGCTGGACAATGTCAATCAGATCTCTCATTCAGAAGACAGTCCAGGAATGTAAGATTTGATGCTTAATAAAGTGCAAGATAAACCACCTGAATTGTCTTTATAAAACATTAGTCATAAACACAGTACATGTCTTATGGCTACAGCACTCTGAGGGGAAAATATTGTTACCAAATATTAAGACGACACTAAAACATGTTGATAGCAGGATGGTAAATAGCATGAACTCAATAAAGAGAAATATATCGTAATTATTAATTAGCTTTTAATCAATTATACAACTAATTAATCAGGTAAAAAGCGGAGAATAACAAAGGTATGTTTATGACAACTCGCTGGAAAGCTGAAGTCATTAGCTATATGATTAATTAAATGTGTTTTTCATAAATTGAATACTGAAGGTTTAGCTTAATGTTTGATAAAATACAACACTCGGTGATTAATGTTTCAGATCATAATTAGCTTTAGTATGACAGTCCAAATACACGAATGTTTTATGTGAACGATACAGTCTTGCCAGAAAGGTGTTAACAATATGCTGTAATTTTAATATATATTTTTTTTTATTTGGAATTTAATATAATGAAAACTTATTTCACAAAACTATCGGAAACTACGACAAGTAATATTTAGACCACATTAAGAAATTTCAGTATTATTCCCACTTGGTTCCTACAATATACGGATGCCACTGTATGAGTATTAAAAACGATACATCAATAATACTTATCCCAGCGTGACTAATTTACCATCACACTCATCGCTCGGCATAAGTTTTCTTTTTGTGTCATGTGTTTCACTTGACCTAAGACACACGTTATTACTCGGCTGAGAAACTATTGGAGGTATTTGAATGTCAAGTTAAATCAGGTCAGATTAGCCAAGTCCTTAAGCTCATGGTTTGCTCCTCAGGTCTTGACGCAAATGAAGATAGTCTCTTTAGGTACATCTCCCGGTGCTTCTGATTGTGAGCAGTGGTGGGGGAGCTGTGGGCAGTGGTGGGGGAGCTGTGAGCAGTGGTGGGGGAGCTGTGGGCAGTGGTGGGAGCTGTGGGCAATGGTGGGGAGCTGTGGGCAATGGTGGGGAGCTGTGGGCAGTGGTGGGGAGTGTGGGGAGCTGTGGGCGGTGGTGAGGGAGCTGTGGGCGGTGGTGGGGGAGCTGTGAGCAATGGTGGGGGAGCTGTGAGCAATGGTGGAGGAGCTGTGAGCAGTGGTGGGGCGTCGTGGCGACTCTTTCTGTGTACTAAAGTGACATCAACAACATACCTCCTGGTGGTGATACAGCTCCCCCATCCCCGTGTTAGAACCTTGCACTTTAATCTCACTCATGATAAACAACAGGTACCCAAAAATCCCCTGTTAATATTACTGGCTGATGGAAGTGTCACTCAGATATGAAGTTTAGACATTACTTTCACAGTGTGTTACGGTGATGACTCAGCTGTTCTTACTGTCCCTCGGTGATGGTGCAGCTGGTCTTACTGTCCCTCGGTGATGGTGCAGCTGCTCCTACTGTCCCTCGGTGATGGTGCAGCTGCTCCTACTGTCCCTCGGTGATGGTGCAGCTGGTCTTACTGTCCCTCGGTGATGGTGCAGCTGCTCCTACTGTCCCTCGGTGATGGTGCAGCTGGTCTTACTGTCCCTCAGTGATGGTGCAGCTGGTTTTACTGTCCCTCGGTGATGGTGCAGCTGCTCCTACTGTCCCTCGGTGATGGTGCAGCTGGTTTTCCCTCGGTGATGGTGCAGCTGCTCCTACTGTCCCTCGGTGATGGTGCAGCTGGTCTTACTGTCCTCAGTGATGGTGCAGCTTTTACTGTCCCTCGGTGATGGTGCAGCTGGTTTTACTGTCCTCGGTGATGGTGCAGCTGCTCCTACTGTCCTCGTGATGGTGCAACTGGTCTTACTGTCCCTCAGTGATGGTGCAGCTGGTTTTACTGTCCCTCGGTGATGGTGCAGCTGCTCCTACTGTCCCTCGGTGATGGTGCAGCTGGTCTTACTGTCCCTCGGTGATGATGCAGCTGCTTCTACTGTCCCTCGGTGATGGTGCAGCTGCTCCTACTGTCCCTCGGTGATGGTGCAGCTGCTCTTATTGTCCCTCGGTTATGGCGCAGCTGCTCTTATGTTGTGTTCTGGTGATAGTTCAGGTGCTCTTACAGTGTATTCTCGTGAAGGCGCAGCTCGCGGTGATGGTGTAATCTTGCTGTATTCTAAACCTTAATAATCAATTTAAACTGTCCTGAGTTGGAATCGAAACTGGAACGAATCGCAGTGTCCCAACTTACACTAAATCAGTTTTTTTAAAGCCTTACTGTATGGTTGAACTACTACTACTACTACTGATATTACTACTACTCTTCTTCCCCCTGCTAACCACTGTACTATATAGTAATGTGGCAGATATACACCACCACAGTGAGTGTTACAGGAAGCATCAGTGAGGACCCGTACACATATAATGGCTGTCCCTTGTGTTCGAGGATGGCCGGCCCAAGGTCCACCTAGGTGTGAATTTGTTTAAGGTGTAGAAAGCTGTCGCTAAGACAACAACCACACCCTAAGTTAACGAGTTGCATGACCTAGTGTCAAGAAATAGTCCGAGAATACCGGACAACTCGCCAACTGACTGGCTAACCATTACCCCGGAATACGATCCGCATCGATTAACATCTAGGTTCCCAATTACTGCTGGGTAGACAGAAGCAAATGGCGTAAAGAAGCTTGTTCATAGTTTCGCCCTGCTTAGGATTCGAACCCGGGTCCACTCACTTGCGAGGCGAGCATGCTGAGCATTACACCACAGGTACAACGTATCTACATAAACATACTGCACATGCACTCACATTTTCTCATACATATATACATGCATATATACATACATATACACACACACACATACACCTAGACATACACATACACAAGGAATTCCATAATAACGTAGTTATACTAATATAACCAGTCTATAAATGACCGATCCATCAGTTTTCGAGGCATCACCTGCCAGGTTTAATAGCAGTGCGGCTTTTCCATAGAGATAATTAGTGTTACGAATTAATGTTAAAACTGGGGTAGAGTGTACGAGCTAAGTGAAGGAAGTAAGATTGTGATGGGAAATATCAACATGGTGAAAAAAAAGGAAAATTAATTGAAAATCTTAAGTGGATTTGCGAAGGGAAGCAGATGTGTGAGAATGATTGATGAGAGAGACTGAGAAACAAAGGGATACGTAGAATATAATTAGAGACAGGAGAATGGTGGTGGGTGTGATAGTAATGAGCTGTGGAGGGGTGTGGTGTGTGTAGTGGTCAAGATGAAACGTTGGAGGGTTAGGTGAAGCGTTGGAGGGTTGGGTGAAGAATTGGAGGGTTAGGTGAAGGTTAGAGGGTTGGGTTGGAGGGTTAGGTGAAGGTTGGAGGGTTAGGTGAAAGTTGGAGGGTTAGGTGAAGGTTGGAGGGTTAGGTGAAGGTTAGAGGGTTAGGTGAAGGTTAGAGGGTTAGGTGAAGGTTGGGGGCTCCTACAGGCAGCCCAGACATGTACAGTATTAGAACGAGCAGAAGCAGGACTAAGAGGTCTGGGAAACGATGTTGGGATGCTGAATCAAGGTGGTGCTGTGTTCCCGTAATTATCCAGTGTCTGAGTAAGGGAATTAGGTGAATATCAACGCTACCTTACACGGATGGAAGATGGTGTAGGATCGAGATAGTATTGTGTTTGTGTGGTTGTTCTGGGAAATAATGAAAAAAAAACTGCTGGAACAAGACTGTTTAGTTCAGTATCATTAGACAGCTAACAGAATGTCGCTATTACGAGTCCTTTTTGTTGGCTGTCTGCTGTAATATCCTCTCATCTCAGTCCAGCTTCTGATGCTCGTGTGAACAGTTAGCTGCCTTTAGTTCGTGGTGTCGTGTAAAACAGGGAGAGGAGGAAGATCATCTCCAGGTTTATGTATGAAAAGGAATTTGGAAGAAAGTTTAATAATAGAAGAAGAATTACTCGAAACTATAGCTGGACAATAAAAAGTTGAAGAGTTTTAAGAATTCCAAATATCTGGGAATAGTTTTGTTAAGACAGGGAGAATGTTGGAAGGTTTTACAAGGTGGTAGATAGCAGAATCATATATGCGTGAGTATGGATTCTTAATGCGTCATTCTTAGTGTATGATCTAGTTTAGAATACGTGTTTTAAGATATTAGTTATAGAAGCGCAGTAATACCTTGTAACATCATCAGTGGACGAGAGAGTATGAACCAGTTTCTTGATAGTGAGAGAAGATGTGTTGGGGTAAACGGTGAATAGTTGACTAAATGAACACAGTCTGACTAACAGTCTTTGATAATGGAGCGAGATGGTGGGGCAAGGCCGTATGAACTGCCTCTTTGACCGTGTGTGGTAGTTAGGAAGATAGTCAGTAAGATATATTAGGTGCTTATGAACAGTTTTGTCATAATAATATAGAATGATGCATGTGAAATAGGACTTACCGTATCAGGAACTATTTTGGTGCATTCCAATTTCACGAACCACTGTTGAAGTTAGAGGTGCCGGACCCAGGCGCTGCCACACATGCATGTAATGTACTGAAATTGCAGAAAAGTTGGTAAATTTGCCACCTAAAGACTAGATTCTCAGGGTGTGATTTCACTGTTTGAATACCATGGACACTGTACATCACAGTCATCTTTGCTCTTGCTGTCGCCATTTGACTTTCGTATACAGGTGAGATTGCAAGAACTGACATGGAATAATTAATGACATGTAACAGTCGCTCCGGACGCTCATTATACAGGTGTAACACACGCAGGTGGTCCAGGTCGTCACGGGGGATGTTTAGGTCTTGCCAGCTTTTGTTTTGTGGGTCAGCGAGTCTGGGGACGCTGACACATACAGCTCAACATCACACGGGAGAGCTCTGGGCACGGGACATCTCTTGTTACAGGGCATTTCCTGGCACAGGGCAGCTCAGGTTACGGGGCATTTCTTAGCACGGGAGAGCTCTGGGTACGAGGCATTTCTCGGCACGGGGCAGATTCGTCTACGTGACATTCCTTAGCACGGGGAGCTCTGGGTACGCACGTATGGACCTTGGTTCACACAATAGCGATCGACCTGAGAACATTTTACATATTAATTTAGTCGTTTGATACAACCAGGCAAGAGAAATATACCCGGTTATTTAAGTAAGAGAATTATTAATCCTTAGTCGATGATTATTGAATGTGTTAGGTGTGGAGAGAGTGGCACCTGCCTGTTAGAGGTGTGTTAGAGTTTAAGGTTGTGAGGTAAACTATTCATCAGGGAGGAGGTCGGTGCTTGGTGTTGACTGTTGAGAGGCTGACGTGTCACTCATAATAAATGTATGTCATGTACTCTGGAGTACTATTAACTGTCTCTCAATATTCGTTGGGATTCGTGTAGTGTTATTATATCTGTCAATATGTATAGTAAGAGCATATAGTTGTTGTTTTATTTTTCTCTGAAAATATTTACTTTACGGCCACAAATAGTTGAGCCAGTTTGAAGCACTGTACTATTCCGAGTCCACAGCTCCAGCCGTTAGACTGGTCCATGGGTCAACCAACCTGTGTGTGAGGAAGTATTTCTCTCTCTTTGTTCTGCGTGACAACTTGAAGCTTATGACCTCACGTGTTTCTAGTGGTTGACATCTTGGGGAATTGATCTGGGAAAATGTTTTTACACCTTCCTCGGGACTTTGAATATCACTGTAAAGTCCGCCATGTAGTGTCTTGTTTGTAGAGTCGTTAGTCCTAAGATAATAGAGATGATTTAGTAAAGGAATAATTCTAGTCGCTGTACGTTGCACTTTGTCTAGTGATGTTAAGGCAGTTTTTGGTGTGTTCCCTAGTCTTGTATACTGTAGTACAGGTGGGGGACTTCGCCGCCCAGACGGTAGTGAAGAGTAATAGACTGACAGCAGAGTATCAGGACAAAACTCGCTGCTGTTGACCTCCTCACTCAGGTAGTAATTTGTGTATGGTCAGCTGTTGAATATTGGCAACACTCGCTAACGTTATGATGGTGATGTCTACCAGTCTTTCATGAAGTGTGTGTGTGTGTGTGTGTGTGTGTGTGTGTGTGTGTGTGTGTGTGTGTGTGCGCGTGTGCGTGCGTGCGTGCGTGCGTGCGTGCGTAAAAGTAACCAGAGTAAAATTTTAAACATTTGTAAGAGTTAACACCTTCCAGGATATGTCTAGTTAGAGGTAGGTGTTGGGGCAGGTAGTGGTGTGTGGTAGAAGTATACAGAACGGTACTCACTGCCAGCGTCTCTTAAGTATTAGTATTGTAGTTCCCTCCTTGCTGGACACATTCTTGCCTATATACTAAGAAACTGTGATGCAAATATTTGCGATCTCTTAAACTGTCTCGCTTAAAATATCTCTTAAACCGTCTCTCTTAAACTCTCTCTCTTAAACTGTCTCTTTTAATCTATCTCTCAAACCGTCTATCTTAAAGTGTCTCTTAAACTGTGTCCATTAAACTGTGGTAGATATGAAGCAAATACCGATAATGATAAGAGAAGATGCCGCGTGATTTCATATTCATTTATTTATCATCACCAAATTTGGTTCTGTGTCACGTGATGGACCCTGGCGCGTCATCATGGTCTGGTCCGCATAATTGGAAGCATAATAAGTTTGATTAGGTCAGGCTAGGTTAGGTTAGGTCAGGTCAGGCTAGGTCAAATTACGTTAGGTTAGGTTACGCCGTACATGACCTCGTGGTTTATATTACAGGAAGCCTGATACCTCGTCGTCTCCGGCCACCGTCACGTCACCTGTCTCCGTGTTGTCGACTTCATAGTTCAAGGCCACATTAACCATTACTTTCCCTCACTTATGATGAGTGTGTGGTGTGACTTACCGTGGCAACTAGCAGGCCACTCATAGACAAACCACTAAGAGGGGTGCCCGTAGTCGACCCAGCTGCTGAAGTGAACGACAGTAAAGTATGTCCGCCCATCCATATTGCCGTCCATAGACCGCCAGGCCTATGGGACCCACTCTCACATGTCTCAATCTTGGAAATGTCGACTTAAAATGAACCATTGAACCGTCGCGCTTACCTCCCTCTCTCCCTTATACCCCCACTCCCTTCCCTCACCTCCCACTCCACATCCCTCCCCCCCCCCAACCGCCCACCCCCATTCCCCATCACCCATTTCCCGACTCACACACACACTGACTGACTGAGTGAGTGATTGATTGACTTAACTGATTGACTTTTATCTGCCATTATCATACGTAAAGACGGTGGTATACAATATGGACACAGAGGAGACAGTGGCCTTTATCCAGGTGTCAACGGTATGAATGTTACTCCAGCGAGACCTTTTAATTATTTCCAACTCCTTTCAATACACCAACATCCTGCAACTCATTCACTATGCATATACTCATCATCATCTTCCTTAATAAATGATAAAGCTAATTTAACTTAATAGCTCCGTTGATGTCTCGTTGGTGTCGTTGTCGCCGCTGGGATTGAATAAGTAACATAACGTCAATCAAGGTTGAGTTGACTTGTTATTTTTTCTCATACTAAAATTGCACACCTGTTTGTTACACCTGGAGGTAATTGAGGCTCTCTCTCTCTCTCTCTCTCTCTCTCTCTCTCTCTCTCTCTCTCTCTCTCTCTCTCTCTCTCTCTCTCATATTTTTAATAAATAGTATATCCGTGAATATATCGATACATAGCAAGGAGGAGAAGAATATACCCGACAGGAGAGACAGGGAGGAATATACCCACACATTGGAGATAAAGTAGATTACTGTATACTCAGTCAATTAAAATTCACCTTATGGGGTATTGCACTGAAGGGGCCGCCAGAAGCCACCCCAGACAGGAGCCGGCCCTGACAGTAAGGGTGGGGTGAAGTAGTCGTCAGGAGCCGCCCCTGACAGTAAGAGGGTGAAATTAGAGTCAGTCGTCAGGGAATTGCGCCCTGAAACCAGTAAGGGGTGGGGGCGAGCTGGTCGTCAAGGCCTGACAGTAAAGGGTGGGGTGAAATAGTCGTCAGGAGCCGCCCTGACAGTAAGGGTGGGGTGAAGCCTGTCGTCAGGGCCGCCCCGGCAGTGACAGGGTGAGGTGACAAACCGTGAAGGAGCCGCCCCTGACAGTAAGGGTGGGAATTGAAATAGTCGTCAGGAGCCGCCCCTGACTGGTGAGGGTGGTGGGGAGTGAAATAGTCGTCAGGAGCCGCCCCCTGACAGGAGCCGCCCTGACAGTGAGGGGTGGGGTGTGGTGAAGTAGCCGTCAGGGTGCCCCTGACAGTAAGGGTCAATTGAAATAGTCGTCAGGAGCCGCCCTCTTGACAAGCAGTGAGGGGTGGGGTGAAGTATTAGCCGTCAGGGGTGCCGCCAAGGCCGCCCCTGACAGTGAGGTGAGGGTGAAGTAGTGGGGCCGCCCCTGACAGTGAGGTGGGGTGCGTAGGCCGTCAGGAGCCGCCCCTGACAGTGAGGGTGGGTGGAAGTAGCCGTCAGGGCCGCCCTGACAGTGGGGTGGGGGTGGAAGTGGCCGTCAGGGCCGCTGACCCAGTAGGTGGGGTGGAATGGTCGTCAGGGCCGCCCCTGACGGTAAGGGGTGGGGTGAATAGCCGTCAGGAGCCGCTGAGTGAGGGTGGGTGAAGTAGCTAGGAGCCGCCCCGACAGTAAGGGTGGGTGAAGCAGCCAGGGCCGCCCTGACAGTAAGAATTAAATGAAATAGTCGTCAGGAGCCGCCCTGACAGTAAGGGTGGGACAGTGTAGGAATAGGTTGCAGGGCTCAGACCCTGACAGGCAGGGTGGTGAGGGCCGCTGAAAGTAGCCGCCCTGGGGCCGCCCCTGACAGTAAAGAGCTGTGACAGTAGGGTGGGGGTGAAGTAGCCAGGGGCGCCCTGACAGGAAGGTGGGTGGAAGTGCCAGGAGCCGCCCCTGACTGGCAGGGTGAAAGGTCAGGAGCCGCCCTGACAGTGAGGGTAAGTGGTGGGGCACCCCGACAGTAAGGGGTGGGGTGAAGTAGCCGTCAGGAGCCGCCCCCTGACAGTGGGGTGGGGGTGTGAAGTGAGCCGTCAGGGCCGCCCCTGACAGTAAGGGTGGGGGTGAAATAGGTCGTCGGGAGCCGCCCCTGACAGTGAGGGTGGGGTGAAGCCAGGAGCCGCCCCAGGTGAGGTGAAGCTGCCGGTGAGTGAGGGAAGCCGCTAGAGCCGCCAAATAGCTCTGACGAAGGTGAAGGGTGCCTGGTTCCTGTCCCCGCCAGCTCAGACATCAAACAGTTTAGTGCAGTTGTGTCACGGTAATGAGATAATTAGTGACAAAGACGGTGGCCACCTGCCCTTCCCTGCCATCAGTTAACCTTATTTAACGATATTTGACCCTCATAATGATGGTTCTACAGGTAATGAGGTCACGTCCTCTTGCTAATTTTTTTTCTTTAGTCATAATAATTGTGGTGGTATTAATGAACACAAAATAGATTAAATATTACTAAAAATTAACAGCAATAATTAAAATAATAATAATAAACTAATAGCTCACGAAATCTTTCCACAATACATGAACATGAGTGGGATATATTACACCTCACGTGATATTTAACTAATCGTGAAAATAAAGTTTATTTTTGTGTTTAGAAAAGAAAAAAAAACAAAAGGAATCACCTGAAGATTAGACACCCCACCTTATTTCAACAGACAACTAAAACAGCTGAACCTAACCTAACCTAACCTAACCTAACCTAACCTAACCCCACCAGGTAGCGTCAGGGTGTTTAATCATCAGGTGAAATAAACTGGGTTTTATTCTTCAGGTGATCCGAAAAAAAAATGCGCTAAACAACTCATTCAACCACAATTGGGGTTATAGTGGTTGTTGTTGACACTGTATGGTTGTAGGTACGTGGTTGTTGTTGTCGTCACTGTATGGTTGTAGGTACGTGGTTGTTGTTGTCGTCACTGTATGTGTCGTCACTGTATGTTGTAGGTACGTAATGTGGTTGTAGGTACGTGGTTGCTGTGTCACTAATGAATAAGATGGGATTTACACATGTATCATAGAGTGGAAGCAAGTATAGTGAGGCTCAAGTGAGTGAGTGGAGGCCAAGTATGAGTGGTCAAGTGATGGTGAGGTAAGTAAGCAAGTGAGGACAATTGAGGAGGGCCAATGTATGAGTGAGAAGTATAAGTCAAGTGAGTGAGGGAGGAGGCCAAGTATGAGTGAGGGCCAAGTATGAGTGAGGGCCAAGTATAAGTGAGTAGATTTTTTACTTCAATATAACCAGAATACAAATGATTGTGGTTAAATTCTCGGTTAAGGTAATTAGTATGTATATTTGATTGATAAGAATGTGATAAGACTCAGATAAGGAACCATTTTTAGCATAACGTGTCGATGGCAGTCAGGAGATGCCTCACAAGAGCTTATGGGGATAGGGTCCAGACTCACCACTACCAGTAACAAGTTTAAGCTTAAAAGTAACTGTACACTGGTTGACTTTGAAGAATTGCACTGTAGAGGATACGGTGCAGTCCGGTCGACTGTGAAGGCCTTGCTGTATGTCTGGATAAATACCAACAGATGATGATAGACACGTGTATTGATTTTCTTGAAGTATTGCTATAATATTAGAAATAATTACTGATATTATAACACTGATTTATAGCTGAAGCTTTTGTTTTTCAGGATAAACTGTAGCAGTACAGAATAAACTATGGCTGGCTTTGTAGGATAAACTTAGTATTATTGGATAAATTGTGGAACTGTGAATGATATAATGTTACAAAATAAACTGGAGCACTGTAGAATAAACTATAGCAGTGAAAGATATACTGTAGCACTGCAGAATGAATTTACACTGCAGAATAAAGTGTGTTGCCCTCCAGAATAAACTGAAGCACTGCTGGATGCACGAAACCTGAAGTCCAAGCGTCTTCCTCGTTAGCAAGAGACGAGGTGGTTGAGTGGGCGGCAGACTAACTAGTGTGTCCCCCAGGTAGGTCACCCCCGGGTCTTTCTCCCACTGCACCTGGCCTCTCTCTCTCTCTCTCTATATATGATAAATATTTCCCTTCTCATCAAGATTGACTTTTTGTCATAAATATTTACCTTTCCTATCACTAATGGCTACCCTTCCCACCTCAGTATGTTTTAAGGTTTCTAAAGATATTTGTATCAGCACAGGGTTGTACAGCTACTGGTATACCTCACCTCACGTTACACTAGTGGGTATGGTTTCCCGGGCTAGCGTATGTATTTGCCTGGCGAGCGGATTGTCGGTAAGCTACTCACCCGATCCTGAGTAATGTACTTTGATCACCTAATCCGTAAATTATGGCGGTGTTTATAACGTAGCCGCCTAATCCTCTCCGCCTGTTTCTGTAACACAGGTAATAACATAATCCTAAGTGCAATGTTTATTATAGTAAGGCTGCCTGGACAAAGGGGTTGCGGGATCAATAACATTATTAGGTATGAATGGTAAAATCTTGGAATTACAAACATACGCAATCACACACACAACTTTCGGTGGCTTGTATGTTTCCTAAGAATATCATATTTCCACCCAGCACGAATTCGTACCCTAAAACTCCACACGTTGGCATGAGCATGGTGGAAATGCATACACAAAAACACCAGCTGAAAAAAAGATACCCCTGCGGTCGCTTGGTCGCCTCATGAATGTTTTGACGTAGAGTTTCCCGTTCTGACGCTCTCAAATAAGCATTAGTGCCTTGCCAGTGTAAAAGCCGAGCTGGGTCCCTAAGGACAGTCCAGGTTCTATTTGACAGCGGGGTAATGGAGCGTGGTATTCACAGGAGGCTTGGCTCAACTCGGAGGGCGCCTAGTCCCATTCTCCCTCACCGCTTCCCAAAATGTTGCGTTTTCTATAACAGTGAGCGCGACATTCCACCGTTGTTCTCGAGGGAAAGTTAACTCTACGAATGTGTCGGTAATGCATTTAAATGTATTCTGCGGCAGGCAAAGAAGCTATCATTGTGATGTATGAGGACAGGACTGGGCTACAACGACGAGGATTAGCGAAGATGTCGGTGTGCGAGCCGTTTGGTGGGTGTTTCGTCATAAAGCGGCGGGAACAATCAGCCAAATGGACAAGCTAGCCACTCAAGGAACACGCCTCACACCAAAATTTAACAATGCTTGCAATTTTCCTTATGTAGCTGAATAGCCCTTGCGAGTTCTTTTTATTATTAGAATTTATTTTGAGTACTTCTTCCTAGAGGGAGCTCTCGTACTTGGGTTTCTCTTTGATGTTCATTTGATATTGATACAGGGAGGAAGAATACTTCCTCAGAGCGTGATACATAATGAATTACGGCACGGCTTGAGGGGGTCCTTCACCCCCAGGTTAGTACTTACGCGGCCACTACCTCAACCACCACACTGCTAACCACCTCTCCCTCACGGCCTCCCTCACTTTCAGCTCTTTCAACTTGTTTATTAATAGTACACACAACCATTAAAAATACAGAATACTCAATTATTCCACCTTCAATTCCATAAAAGCCTTAGAAAACGTGAGCGTCACTCACACGGGCGGGAATGATTTATCAAGAGGGAGCGCTGATGTAACCGAGGCCCGGGCTTGACGTTGCTCTTACGCTGATTGCACTCTGCTACCTAGGTTGTGTGAGGCCCGCCGCTCCTCCACACTCCTGCATAGGGCCCTGCATATAGGCTCTTACCTTAAAAGCCAATCAAGTGAGCTTATAAATTAGAAACAGCTAATCAGGGAGAGAATAGGGAGTGCTGATGTAAACGTCGCAGCTAAAATTAATGGAGCTCTCACGTTGATTACGTTCTGTTTGAGCCCCGTTCACAGCATACCTGAATGCCAGCCTACTCTACGCTGAGTGAATTACCCATTCAAGAAGATGAGAGAAAATAAACAAAATATTTCTTACTCGTGGAAGATCATCGTAATGTAATTATTTCCTAGACAGATCGAATTTTTGACCCTAAACATGCGAGCCTCTCGTTTTTCAGGCTGAGCCACTGCTAATTAACCAATCAGGTGTAATAAAACACCCATAAAAAACATCAAAAGGTTGGTAATGAGAAAGCAGATAGGCAGTGCTAATATAAGTAACACTGGCTGACTTAATGCACCTTTTACGTTGATTGCGTCTAGCTTGGTGGCGGCCCCCTCGACGCCCCGGTTGACTAGGCTCTTAAGATAGAGGCGGACTTGCCCGACCAATCAGCTGATTCACCCAAACATAAGACACGGAAATAGAAAGTGGATACTCACATAAGACAAACTTATAAAGAAGTTATAGCAAGCTTCCCACACCACGGCCCATGATGCTCACTGCTACATCTTCTCACTCTGGGGGTAAGGGGGGGTCATACTCAGGGGGTAGAGGTCTTATTCATGAGGCCAGGGGTCATGGTCAGCAGATAGGAACCTTACTCGTCAGATGACTCTTACTTATCTTACTCGCTGGACACGATTTCACTAAAGAAGTAAAATTCTCAACAAAAAATAAATAACATAAAATGTCTGGTCTTAACGTAGAAGGGGGGAGGGCGTAATGAAGGTGTAAAGACTTCATGGGGGGAAAAATTATCGGACAATCTTAACTAATTAATGAGTTGGTCTTACTCTCTCTTGCAGGTTAGGAGGTCTTTTTTTTATTATAAAGTAGGAGTCTTATTAAGTGTAGGAGGGTTTAACGTTAGTGTAGGAGGCTGTGTTGGTGTATTCTTGAGAGGTACAGTATGTTGGTCTTCTCAGTGATAGAATGGATTGGGTCTTACTCTCAAGAGGCCAAGGTCTTTGTCAGGGTTGGGTTGGTCTTAAGAGTAGGTGTTGATCACACACACACACACACACACACGGGACATGATTGGTGTTCCTCACAGGGATAGATTGCCTCACTTCAGGGCGACGTAATGGTTAAAGCGTCCTAATCAAGGGCTTGACTGGCCTTTAATCAGGGTGTAGGGGGGAATACCTTTAAGGGGTTGAGACGTCACGTCAAGGCCGGGCTGGACTTATTATACCTGAGAGGATTTGTGATGGTCTTAGCAGTTAAGTCCCGACACACACACACACACACACACACACCAGTCATTCTTAACCAGGGAACGAGTGCCCATTAATTTCGCCTCTGTACTATAAAGGCAACATTTATTTTGCATATTCAGATATTATGATCATTATTTAACTCATTATCCTTCAGTTAATCATTACTTAAGCTTAGTTTCCCTTAGCCAATGATTATTTGGCTCAGTGTCCGTAAGCCAATCATTATTCAGCTTCAAATATGAAAACCAAACAAAATTTAGTCTAATATTCGTAAGTCAGTTATTAATTACTTTTATATAAGCGTTTATTAATTAGCCTAATACCCCAGAAGCCAGTCATTATTTACCTAAATTTTCGAAAAGCCAGTCAATATTTAGCTTAGTGTCCACAAGCTAATAATTATTACAGGTATTTAGCGTAATTTTCCGAAAGCCAATCAATCTATGGCTTAATATACGTCAGCCAATTATCATATAGCTCAATAGCCGTAAGCCAATCAGCATTTAGCTTAATGACAACAAGCCAATCATTCTGTAGCTGAACATCATTAGTAACTTGATTCATATTACTTTAGTTTAATATCGGGAAGCCAGAGTGATTAATAAGTAAAATAACCGTAATTAAGTCATTTTAGATCGTAATGGGTCGTGATCCTTATTTAGTGTAACATTCAAAGCTGTCAGTAATTTACATGATATTTGTAATGCATTCAACTGCAGTTCGGTTAGTTGTTTAGGTTGGTTTATTAAATGTAGTGACTCTGTGCTTTAATCTCTCTCTCTCTCTCTCTCTCTCTCTCTCTCTCTCTCTCAGTACAACCCCATGTTTCTTGAGTAAGACCATATCATCCTACAGTGTTAGGCCATCAATCTACAGCTTCACCACCTTCGAACTCTTTCCGAGACTTCAAACCCTGTTACAAAAACTTTCTTAACCTCTTGGTTGGTGTTTCATGTTGGACCAACACTACCTTCAGTAGTGAAGGAGGAACAGGAGGAGGGACGAGCGTTTTCAAGCTGATAATCAGGTGATCTTATTGGCCAGAAAGTCATTATTACACAATCAAATACTCCAGGAAAACCAATAATGGACCAATCATAAAGATCCAAAACTTATAATGAGCCAATTACACTTGAGTGAGAATTAAGCAGCCCTACAACCCGCCCACCCGACCCCTTTCAAAAGTTGGAATTGCCTGTGCTTAATGTTAGTGCGTCCGTGAATTGGATCAAGTTCATATTGCCTCTGTAATTATACTCCGGGGTCAATCTATACAGCCAGGGGGTGGGTAGGTTAGGGGTGATGGTGATGGGGTGGGTTAATGTCTCTTGTGTGTGTGGTGGGGGGGATAGGTGGGTTAATGTCTGTCTGTATGTAGGGATGGAAGTGTGTTTTGGGGATGGTGGTGGGATGGGGGTAATGTCTGTGTGTGTGTGTGGAGATGTGTGTGTGTGTGTGTGTGGGAGATGTGTGTGTGTGTGTGTGTGTGTGTGAGGTGTGTGTGTGTATGTGGAGGTGTGTGTGTGTGAGGTATGTGTGTGTGGGAGTGTGTGTGTGTGTAGATGTGTGTGTGTGTAGATGTGTGTGTGTGTGTAGGTGTATGTGTGTGTGTGTGAGGGGGAGGTGTGTGTGTGGGAGGTGTATGGCAGGAGGTGTATGTGTGTGTGTGTGTGTATGTGTGTGTGGAGGTGTATGTGTGTGGAGGTGTATGTATGTGTGTGTGTGTGTGTGTGATGTGTGTGTGGGTGTGTGTGTGGGAGGTGTGTGTGTGTGGGAGGTGTGTGTATGTGGGATGTGTGTGTATATGTGTGTGTGTGTGTGGAGGTGTGTGTGTGTGTGTGTGTGTGTGTGTGGGAGGTGTGTGTGTGTGTGTGTGTGTGTGGGAGGTGTATGTGTGTGTGGAGGTGTATGTGTGTGTGGAGGTGTGTGTGTGTGACGTGTGTGTGTGTGTGTGTGTGTGTGTGCAGGTGTGTGTGTGTGTGTGTGTGGAGGTGGTGTATGTGTGTGTGGGAGGTGGTGTGAGTGTGTGTGTGTGTGTGGAGGTGGTGTATGTGTGTGTGTGGAGGTGGTATGTGTGTGTGTGGAGGGTGTATGTGTGTGTGTGTGGGAGGTGGTGTATGTGTGCGTGTGTGAGGTGTATGTGCGTGTGGGAGGTGTGTGTGTGTGCGTGTGGGAGGTGTGTGGTGGTGTGTGTGTGTGTGTGGGAGGTGTGTGTGTGTGTGGAGGTGTGTGTGTGTGTGGGAGGTGTATGTGTGTGTGTGGGAGGTATGTGTGTGGAGGTGTGTGTGTGTGGCGGTGTGTGTGGGGGGGAGGGTACTGGTTAATGTCTGTGTGTGGTGTGAAGGTGGGGTGTTTGTATGATTTTTTCTCCTCAGATTTTATTTATTTATTTATTTATTTATTTATTTATTTACAACAGGTGAGTGAATGAGTGAGCGAGCCCCGGGCGTGTGTGTGTGTGTGTGCGCGCGCGCTCTTCCTCAGTGGGACTCTCTATACAGGAAGTGAACAGCAACCTTCCACAAGTCGTTTCGCCATTATACCGGGAAGTGTTTAAGCTTCTCCCGGGAACTGGTGACTACTGGGGAGACTTCAGACTGGCCATAAAAGGCTTCTGTATTATGGATGACTGTAGTGGCGACAAAGTGCTCTGTGCAGGTGCTGCTGTTGTTGGTGGTGGCGTTGTGTAGCTGTTGTTGTTGGTGAGTGTGCAGGTGTTGGTGGTGTTGTGTAGCTGTTGGTGGTGGCGTTGTGTAACTGTTGTTGTTGTTGGTGGTGAGTGTGCAGGTGTTGGTGGTGTTGTGTAGCTGTTGGTGGTGAGTGCAGGTGTTGGTGGTGGTGTGTAGCTGTTGGTGGTGGTGATGACATCACCACCATTTGCCTCATTGTTTACCCAGCAGTTATTCGGAACCTGGATGTTAATCGATTTTTGGATCGTATTCCGGAGTAATGGTTAGCCAGTGCAGTTGGCGAGTTGTCCGGTCTTCTCAGACTATTCCTTGACACTGGGTCATTCAGCTCGTTAACTCAGGGTGTGGTTGTTGTGTTGGCGACAGCTTCTACACCTTAAGCAAATTCAGGCCTAGGTGGCCCTAGGGCCGGCCATCTTCGATCTCGAGGGGCATCCATTATTATTTATTATGGTGATGTGCTGTTGGTGGTGCTGGTGGCGGTAGTGTGCAGCTGTTATTGGTGGTGTTATGCAGCTGTTCTTGGTGATGGTCTTGTGCAGCTGATCATCATCTTCGGTAGTAGTAGTAGTAGTACTGTAGTAGTAATAATCAATCCTCCCACCCTTCAATCTCTTCAATTATTCTGGTCATCCCGTTTGTCTATATATTTATCACATATTTTTATTTTCTACTTCTTAATTTCACCCACACCTCAAGAAACACTCATTCGCTCTTGATGAAGTCTGACAGGGGAGGGAGAGGATGGAGAACAGTCATTTATCTACCGTTTAGAGTCGCTTTGCCCTGTAAAGACACATTTAGGCAAGTGTTCATAATCAATCGAAATTTTTGACTAGACGAAACTGGTAATATATTGGTCTGGTCTGGTCTGATCTGGTCTGGTCTGGTCTGGTCTGGTCTGGAACAGAAGAATGGTGATTTAATATAAACGTACCTCATATTTGTCTCTAGATTAAGCTATTTAGGCAGGCATATACACGAAACCCAATACTAAAACTGCTTCCTTAACCTCTTGTCTCCCCATTGGTCGGTAGATAGTGTATAATTTAGACATGATTGACTGTTAAGAGGAAGATATATTAAGACTAGAGCCTCCATTTAGCGTAATCGTTGTCATGATTGTTAGTTTGTTTGTCTCCTGTAGAATCATTTCAGGGAGTCACTTCAAGGTTGAGGTTAAGTGGAGACGTTGATCTTTTATGGCTTATTCCACTGCTTCGTCAACTCGCTATTCACTTGTTTTAGCTCTCTCTCTCTCTCTCTCTCTCTCTCTCTCTCTCTCTCTCTCTCTCTCTCTCATCTTCGGCTGGGATTGCTACGTCAGTCTGTTAGTCATCTTGAGTTGTCTGTAATCAAAAGATGTCTGTCTGTAATCACGTGTTTGTAAGATCAACGAATTCAACGATTTTCTAAACAGTTTTGTAGAGAGTGGTGTACTGTATGTACAATGACAGTAGCTGTAACCCTTTCAGTACGATAACTAAGGTCCTCGTACTGAAGGGATTAAAGCCATCAGGGTGTCGAAAATTTCACCCGTTCTAATGGTGATTGGAGGTTAGCAAATGAGTGGAGTACAATTAATTAAACTGTCATCTAAAATAAAATCAAAATAATGATTAATATAATTCCTAATAATTCATAGTAAAGTGTTTTAGTAAGTTTTTGTTATTAAATGCCATGACCAGAGACTGTCCTACCTCGTGACGATATCTGAGGGTTACATACCACTACACTACACAACTGAGGGTTATATTATTATAGTAACTAAGCTATTTATATGTAGTTCAGCCGGCTAGTGTCATTCCTATTCATCTCGGGGCTATTAAGGTCCTATTTTGTCTTTGTCTGGTTAAGTTAAGGAAAAAAATATATTCCCATGAGGAGGAGGATTTCCCTTTGACCCGACAGATGGAGTATATGGGAAATACCTCGACTTTGTTAAGGAGAGGAGGTCAAGTTTCCGACACAAGGGGTTAATGCCATCGTACTCAAGGGGTTAATGCCATCGTACTCAAGGGGTTAATGCCATCGTACTCAAAGGGTTGATGCCACTGTACTCAAGTGGTTATCATTGTACTCAAGGGGTTAATGTCATCGTACTCAACGGGATAATGTCATCGTACACAAGGGGTTAAGGACATCATACTCAATGGGATAATGTCATCGTATTTAAGGGGTTAATACCACTATGCCAGTGTATTCAAAGGGTTAATGTCATCGTACTCAAAGGGTTAATGTCATCGTACTCAAAGGGTTAATGTCATCGTACTCAAGGAGGCTAAAGACCTTAGTTGTTGCAGCGAAGTAATACAATATAACAGAAACATTAGCCTACAGCTATAGGGGATGTCTTCCTCAAACAAAAACTATAAACTATTATTATTTATTTTTTCATTTCTCTATATAACCATAGTAATGTTAACTTAACCTTACTAAAACTAACAAAACCTAACCTAACCTCACCTCCAGCTATGGTTAAGGTGGTTAATAATCAGGTTGAAATAAACTTGAGGTGTTTAATGTTCAGGTGATCCCTCGCTAAAGATACACAGTAATCACTCGTCTCAACACTTGATTTCGAACCAGACAATAATCTGTAAAAGTCTTTGTAGTTAAGTTGTTTTAAGTTTCATCGACGGCGGCTGTTTTATATTATTTTACCCAGTATATAGTCCGTCGTCGACCAGTTTATGGGGAGGGAGTCTTAATAGTGGGAGGAGGTTTTATGTGACGCCTGGGGGAAAAAAAAAATCCTGGAATAGACCCACGACGGCTGGCCTGACTCACACACGACCCGCGGCAGTGACTCTCTCGGTGAGGTCCTTCTACTCGTGACCTGAGACTATAAACAATGAAAGAGAAGAAAAAGGTCTTTCCCAAAGGAGTGTGGTGGTGCTTCCTGGAAGACAAAAAAAATGAATAACAAAAGAACTTAAAAAAAAAATTATTTCTTAGATTTATTTGAAGAGTTTTGTTATATAATCAAAGACTAGCAAGAGGGATAGCCAACCAGCGCCAGATTCTTAAAGGCCCAGACGTTCAATTTTACCCCAAAGTCGAGATATGAGAGAAGGCTATTAACGACAGCCCTTAATCCACTGTATAATAATGGGTATAATGGCGTCGAAATTGTTCTGAGACTAACGTAATTAGATACGTCCTCAGGTCCCCAGATAGTATAAAAAATATATTAAGAGTATGAATGTTTGAGCTGTGGCCGGACCCAAGGTATAGGCAGCTCCACAGGTTGACGTCAGGTAAGATATTGCACGTTCTCACAAATCTTCTGTTTTATCATGTTTGTAATTCTGCTAAAACCTTACGATCTCTCCTTCTCTTTTCTCTTGACATGCAATCTTCAAAATGGATGAAGTTTTGAAATATCGATTACCCCAGCTAACACTATACCCGATATAAACCAGCCGGGCGGGGTTACCGACGGAGATCTTCTTCATGAACCAATCACACGCCGTTAAACCTAAATCGATATCCAATCACGAATAAGAAATACTCCCGCCAACATTTTAAATCAGCCAATCGACTACCAGCAAAACTTACAATCCGCCAATCACAAGTAAGTACCATCCACGAGAGGAATTTTAAATCATCCAATCAAAAGAGAGCCCAGTAAAGATGGTCTAATCTTCTCGTCTTTTACGGAGGCGGTGCACTTTGCTTTTGCCATAAATGTGAAATAATAGAGCAGAGATGGTGCCATAAAGGAGTTATTGTTACTTGCGCTAATTTAGGCGCGCGTGAGAATGGCTTCCTGTGTCTGCTTCACCTGCTCCTGCCAGCCGCTCCTGCTGCTGTCGTTGATGCAGCTGGTTTTGCATTGTTATTTTGGGGCCTGTTCCTGTTAGTGCCACTGATGCTGCTGTTTTTTTTTTTATTGCAGCTGTTATGTTTGTTGATGTTCTTTCATTCACGTTGCAGTTGATTGTGTAGTGTGTGTGTTTATGCTATTTTCTTAGCACTTGTGTATACTAATGTTGCTGTTGCTGCTACTGTTGTTGTTGTTGCAGCTGTTGTTGTTTGTTTATGCTATGCCTTTCTTCGTGTCTGTCTGTGTCGAACAAGGTATCTGAAGGATGCATATAGAGACTCTGATGATACCTTACAAGGGAACACGATAATCTTTTTAGTCGATTAAATGCCAAGGTCAGAAATCCGCCAATAGTCCTCAAGGCTAATAAACAATGATGCTGGCGGACTGAGATTAGGTCACAGGTTAGGTCAGAGGTCAATCTCAGACAGATGAGGGAACTTTCTGTGTTTTGGTTGGTGGATTGTGTGGCTGATGAACCGACAAAATGGGATTTAGTACTCGTATGGAATATTCAACCTCGACAGAGTAGAAAATAATTTTTATAACATCTGATCATTTAATTAATACTCTTACTGTTGCTCTGTTCTGCTGCCGCCCGTTGCTGCTGACCAGGCAATAACACCGTTGGTTGGCTCAGTCGCGCGTACAGCTGTTACTATGTTACAACGTCGACTCTGTTATTAATGTTTCTCCAAAGTTGACCAGACTTTTGTCCACACTCAGCTGGTCGTGTAGAGGCCCCGCGCCCTGCCTCCCTCCTCTTCCTCCTCCTCCTCCTCCTGCTGGTAATGTTGGAGGAGGAAGAAGAGGAACCGAATGACTTCTCATCGCTTGTTTCCACTTCTGCTGCTGATTGTCACTGCCAGTCTACGTTTTTCTGCTCATCAGCTTAGCTAATGGCATTAACGTTGATTGTTGTGGTTGTGAGCGTTAGTACAGTACTCGGTGTCTTTTTCACAGTCTTGTGTCAGTCTCCCATACGACATTAGTACGTTTTCATTTTGAGATTGTTCTAAAATTTTAAGAACTGTGCGGTGTCTGATTATCACTTTGAAAATGAATTCTAAGACAAATTAGAAGGTAGCATCATCTAAAATATTACTCGGCACTGTAAGAACTGAGCACATAGAGGCATGGGGGATATATTGTTTGAATACAAAATGGAAAACATAAGAAAATTCGTTAAAGCCAAAAAAAAAAGAAAAACCGGGTCACTACACCAAATATAACGTAACACATCACTTGGTTGTAACAAACGTGTCAAACCTGAAGCAAAGTTGTCGAGATATTGTCTGAGAGCTAATACTTGAAGCCAGACAATATTAGTTTACAGAACATCCTTCAGGGGTCTTCCTCACACTTAAAAAGTACAATAGTACAGTACTCCCCATTGTCTCTTTATATAATGTAATCAAGTTTGGAGTACATTTACGGAGCCGTCCTCAAAATATCGTTCGGTGAGTAATGGTGGAAAAAAAGTAACAACCACGTCAAATTATAATGCATTCCACTGACAGAAGATAACTAATGATGTTATTATTATTATTATTATTAGTAACAGTAACAATAAACATTAAAATGGCAGTTCTCCATGACGCGCGCTCCCCCGCCCCTAACCGCTCATAAACTGCTGTATTACACGTGTTATGGACAACACCCATAACGACCTGTGTGAAGCGTCAGTGGTAGAATGAGCTGCCAGCCACACAACACGCCGCCCACCACACAACACGCCGCCCACCACACAACACGCCGCCCACCACACAACACGCCGCCCACAATAGTTGATTTTAGATCCCATATATTTTAGAAATTACTTTTAACACATTTAAATAATTTTGACTTTTACAGTTCCTCAATATTGTCAAATTATGTCTGATTCGTGCCTGATAAGTTTCTAAAGCTGTACCATAATTTTTGTTAGAGCACTTGACCAAATATGCTACAGTACCTAACCTAACCTAACCTAACCCAACCTAACCTAACCCAACCCAACCCAACCCAACCTAACCTAACCTAACCTAAAAGTTTAAGTCCACAGAATATCCTACCCAGACGTCCAGGGCCTCTTATAATACTCACAAACATCGATACTATCTTCCCTGACACAACTTTTGACTACTGCCTAACAATCAGCCGCTATGGTACTCTATTGGTAATTTGGTACTCACTGGCGCTGGTAACAGACTGCTTGCTACGCTGGTATGGCTTTAGCGGTGGTAGAAAAAGGTAGGGACGATGGTGTTAGTACAGGTATATGGCTAGCAACACTAATGGTGGTTAACAGTGCTGGTAGGGGATGATTTGGTACTTACTAGCGTTAATAGATAGATAGCAATACTCTACTTGCACTAATAGACAGATAGCAACGCTATTAGCACTAATAGGCAGTTTACAACACACTACTAGATCTAATAGACAGGTAGACAGATAGCATCGTTTGTGGTGGTACAGGGCAGTTACCAACACAGGTACTCATTAGTGCTGGCAGGAGTACCAAGTGTGAGAACAGGTGGTGGTAGGTGTAAAGCGGCTTCCACTGTACGCGTCGGGTGGGCGTCCCACTCAGGCGAGTTTCACTAGATCCCAACTTGCACTAAACACTCATTAATTCGGCTATTTTTATCCTGCTTGGCGCTGAGTTGATGCTAAAACGCGCGGGTAACGGCGTGTTATTAAGCCATTAAAACTCCACCACTCACCTGCTGCCCCCCCGCTGTGTGCGGCTTATGTGTCTGCCAGCCCAGGGGAGGCGCTGCTGTGATGCTCTCCTGGGTGGGGCGCTGCTGTGGTACTGGTGGAGAAGGCGCTGCTGTGGTACTGGTGGAGAAGGCGCTGTTGTTGTACTGGTGGAGAAGTCGCTACTGTGGTACTGGTGGAGAAGGCGCTGCTGTGGTACTGGTGGAGAAGGCGCTGCTGTGGTACTGGTGGAGAAGTCGCTGCTGTGGTACTGGTGGAGAAGTTGCTGCTGTGGTACTGGTGGAGAAGGCGCTGCTGTGTGCTGGTGGAGAAGGCGCTGCTGTGGTACTGGTGGAGAAGGCGCTGCTGTGGTACTGGTGGAGAAGGCGCTGCTGTGGTACTGGTGGAGAAGGCGCTGCTGTGGTACTGGTGGAGAAGGCGCTGTTGTTGTACTGGTGGAGAAGGCGCTGCTGTGGTACTGGTGGAGAAGGCGCTGCTGTAATGCTAGTGAGGGATGCGAACCTGTGGCCACTGTTAGGAGAGAGAGAGAGAGGTGGAGGGGGAAGAGAGAGGTTGGAGGGGGAAGAGAGAGGGGACAGGGAAGGAAAAAAATATTTCTCACTTTGTGTCTATTAAAATCTACGGTCTTCATCACTCAGATTTTAATAACATTATTGTTACAACAGTAGGAGTGTTTAATTTTGTTGATATACACAGGCGTTAAAATGCCCAGAAATTTGCTCATTTGTAAATAACCAAATGTTTTCCTGGCTGACGTATGAGTGACTGAAGCTCAAGTGCCTTTATTTTGTAACGTAATGTAAGCTCAGTGTAACTCATGTTGTCTTTTATCTATGACACCAGAGAGGGGGGGCTGGCTTCGATGTACAGTAAGATTTTTTTTCTAAGGGGAGTTGTTTATACCAGATATTTAAAACTGACCGGAGTGAGGAGCGTGTAAGGTGGTAGTGTGTTCTTGATCCCAGTGTTAAAACGTCTTCACCTTGACAGTGATAATGTAGTGTGGATATGGTGTTACTTGATAGACGTGTGTACCTGGCGATCATTGGTGCTACCTGTGACATGCTAGTGACATATAACTAATAAGGCAAGAGGAATGTTCTATAATAACAGTAGAATAATTATATGCGTGATGGCACAGTACATATACCAATGACGGGTCGTTTACGGGGTGATACTTACCAAAATCCACCCCAATATATCGTTCAGCTTAATCTTACCGCCCAGACTAAAATGTAATCTGAAAGTTTGGAGCACTAGCTCAAAGGCAGCTGCAGTATCTTTCATCTTGTGACCTTCACCTTTCCTGGCTAAATGCAAAAAGCCTTTAAGGATCACCTCAAGAATCTAATCTAAAAGTTGTAAGGCTATTGCTTGACCTAATGAAGGTGGGGGGGGGGGACACAGCGCTAATCCTCCATGGTGACACTTGACCAATAGTTAAGGTGGAAGGACCTCAGGGAATTTATAATGGACAAAATCCTATACAGGCATTATGCTGAGGAGCTGACACAAGCAGCTGTCCTCGAGGTAAGGTTAGAAGTGTGTCATATAAGTTTTGCAGGAGTCTTAACCATGGCTGATCCTGAGCTGAAACAATGAGGTTCCAGGGATGACTCAGGAAAAAATTAAACTAAAATTTAAAAGTAAAACATCACAGCTCTCTGAAGTTACAACGTTATTAAGCGGTCATGCAGACGGAAAGACGTGGTAATATTCGGACATTATCAAGAAATCTAAATTATTTGTGAATGGTTTTCATATCACAGACTCCCACAACGACGGTTCATGTGTGTTCTAGACGTGGACAGTTCTCATCGTGACATCACTTTAATTCCCGGTCAACATCTAAGTCAAAACACACATGTAATCGTTTACAGGTATAGACTGTCAAGAACGACTATCGCTCCATCCCGTCAGCGGAAAGTCCCATTTTTTTTAAACAGTGTAGAGTCGGAAACAGTTGGTAGCTCTGAAGATGTGTTTATGGCTTCTCTCCAACTAAAAAATTGTGAAGTTACTCAAAAATGAAAATAATATTCAATTTTTCATATTGAATTTTATAGATGTTAAAAGAGAGGATGATGTTAACACTTAATAAGTTGCTCAAGGTTACAGTCATTAAACCACAGGGCTGCCAACAGTCACAAGTCATGTTTACTGTTTCAAATTGCTTCGTATTGCCTCCCTTTATATTCAGATTATATTCAATTTTTTTGCCAACTATATGACCTAAAGATATTATGTCGCTTTATTTCTGATATATAATATATCGGTTACCGTGTCTAGTTAAACAAAAGGCTGACTGGTTGACGAATGTTCACCCTTTGCAGTATCTCTTGTCATGAAGAATGTTCTCTCCACAAGTAAACAATACAGGTTGGCGCTTTACCGAGAACAGTTGTAGCCAAAATACGCCTTAAGTAAAGTGACGTAAGCACCACCCTGTATATTAGTCGGTAAAGTATGAATAAGTGTGTCAGATGGTAAGTGTGTCATGAGGGACGGAGGTGTATGTCAACACTAGATGGAGACAAGTGTGTACTGTAATATTTTTGATCTGACGAATGAATAATAATAATAATGCGAGTCATGTAAATAATTATGAAATTAAACACGAAATCAAAACAAGAAATTAATGTCGAAAGAATTGAATAGAAAGAGAGAGAAAGAGAGAGAGAGATGATCGTTGGTGGTAGAGGAGGTGGACTTGCTCCCTCGGGCGTCAAGTTTGTGGACACATCAGGCCACGGGTCAAAGGTCAATCAGTCAATCTGTGAGGTCATCCGTTTACCCCACTGTCACTTAGCTCATCATAACACGTCGTGGTTGACTGGGGTAGGATAATATACCGTTATGTCAAGTATTTTTCAATGGATCCTCGCTAGTATAATAATAATAGTTAAATTATCGTTATGTAGGTTAGCTATTGGGTTTGTCACTTAAACACTAATAGTCGTGTTACATCGCCTAGCAGAAAGAAGCTGCACCAAAACCTTTTTTTATTGATGGATAATTAAAAACAATAGTTAGGGGGGGGGGAGTGTACAGTGTCTTATTTCCACTGACACAGGTTCGAGAGGTAAAAGAAAATAGCAATGAATGGTAATCTTTTATGGTCAAACTGTTGTATTCTATTAATGTAGAGACGAGGACTGTAAAGTTCACAGATAAAGTATTATTATTATTATTATTATTATTATTATTATTATTATATATATATATATATATATATATATATATATATATATATATATATATATATATATATATATATATATATATATATATATATATATATATATATATACGTCAGTTAGGTCTAAATAAAAGTCTTCTTCCCATCACTACCACAATCTACCTCAACTATAACCACTAATTCAAACTACTATACCATTACTATAACTGGGTCCACTATGTCGTACACAATAGCCCTGGATAGTGGCAACATTAACACCAGTGACCACTACCCTCTGCCACCACCACCACCACCAATAACCACCCCTCACTCCCTCGCCCTCCTTCCCCCCCCCCCCCCCCCCCCCCCCCTCCTTCCCCCGTCCTTCCCCTCCCATCCACATGTGTGCTATGGCGACGTACACACACACACACACACACACGTCGCACAGTATGCCAGTTTGTCATATATAATTTTTTTTTGTGTTTTCGATATTAATTCAATATTTTTCACGTTAAGTTTTATTTATTGTTAATAATTGGGATTCAATATGGCGGTGAGCGGGAGTCATTACCGTGATGTATCCCAACAGTTTTGTCGTATCGTCCATAATCCTGGATAACTTTCAGAGTTGGCCTAATTACTGACTTTAATGACGTGTCATAATTCAGTGATAATTTTTGTAATCATGTCAATTACTCTCGGTACAACAACTTGGTGCAGCGCCATGATGGTTGTGTAGTTCAGCGCCCCATTATTTTATTAAGCAAATGTACCGGTGTGACGCCATTGCCGGAATAAATCATTTCATTACCGTTCATGGACGAGGAAACGCTCCTCAATTATCGTTCGCCTGGTAAATGAACCAACACATATCACGGTATTCCTGATTCTAAAATTCACACACACAATCCTCCAAATAATTCCATTTAATGCGAACACAGACGATACACAACGACATATTGATACACTGTTCTGCCACCCCTCCCTCCCTCTCTCTCCCTCCCTCCCCCTCATTCCCTCCCTCCCTCCCCTCTCCCTCCTCTCTCCTCCCTCCCCTCTCCCCTCCCTCTCCCTCCTCCCCCCTCTCTCTCTCCCTCCCTCCCCCTCATTCCCTCCTCCCTCCTCCCCTCTCTCCCCTCTCTCTCCCTCATTCTCCTTTATTCCTCCTCCGTCCCTCCCTTCCTTCTCCTTGGTTCCTCCACCCCTCACGCTCCCTCCCTTTGATTCCTCCCTCATCCCCGTCCTTCCACTCCCTCACCCCTCTCCCTCCCTCACCCCCTCTCCCCCTCCCTCTCCCTCCCTCACCCCTCTCTCCTCACTCCCTCACCCCCTCTCCCTCCCCTCACCTCCCTCTCCCTCCCTCACCTCCTCCCTCCTCACCCCTCTCCCTCCCACCTACCTACTGACCCCTTTCCACCCACCTGTGTGTTCACCCCAGACACTCAGTACTACCTCCTAACAACAGCATTAGCACGCAGCTCCTCGCCTTCCCTTCTCACGTATGTTCCTGTACCTTGTAGTGACCTGATGTAGTGTATAGTACCTGCACATGCCTGGTCATCGTGAGGGCGGCAACCACCAGCAAATAAAGTGGTGGTGGATAGTGATGTGTGGTGGTGGTGGATGATATGAAATGTGGTGGTGGTGGTGGATAGTGGTGAAGTTGTGGTGGTGGTGGTGAGGTGAAGTTGATGGTGGTGGGTGGTGGTGGATAGTGGTGAAGTTGTAGTGGATAGTGGTGAAGTTGGTGGTGGATAGTGGTGAATTTGTGGTGGTGGTGGATAGTGGTGAAGTTGTGGTGGATAGTGGTGAGGTTGTGGTAGTGGTGGATAGTGGTGAAGTTGGAGTGGTGGTGGATGGTGAAGTTGTAGTGATGGTGGATAGTGAAGTTGTGGTGGATAGTGGTGTGGTGGTGGTGGATAGTGGTGAAGTCATGGTGGATAGTGGTGAGGTTGGTTGTGGGTGGTGGTGAATGGTGATAATGAAAAGTGATGTTTATGATACAGGTGGATATTATTTCAAGTGACCAGAGTGATGATTTTGGTGACTGTAATGGTGATAATGAGTGGTGATGATAGTGGTGAAAATAGTTGTGGGCAATGGTCAAGATAGTGGTGGTGGGTAGTAGTGGTGGTTTGTGATGGTAAGGATAGTAATGGTGGTTAGTAGTGGTGAGGGGGAAGGGTAGTAGCAAGGGGGTAAGTAGCGCCCTTCAGTGTTTACTACGATCACCAGGGAACCGAGGACTGGATCCGCCCCCCCCCTGATGGTAACGATGGCAGGTCATAATGCTCGGTGGTGATTGCTGGTAATGGTGACTACAGCTCGATAATGATGTGGTTATGGTGACTGTATGGCCATAGTGATTGATAATGGTGATAATTGCTAGTTATGGTAATCAGTTATGGTGAAAATCAGTAATGGTGATGAGTATTAACCTTGGTATTCATCGGGGAGAGACAGTAATCGATGGTGACAGTTGATGATGATGATAATGATAAAAATAATGAAGATAATGATAATGACGACGTTGATTTTTATGGATAATAATAGTAACGAAGATGATAATAATGACAATGAGTAATGAGAATAATGATAATCAAGATAACAATAATGATGATGATGATGATGATATCGATAATAATCTTTAACAGTGATATTTGTATTAATGTTCGTGTGAAATATTGTCACACACACACACACACACACACACACACACGGTGATTAACGAGCGATGGGCAGATGTCGTTGATTACGTTCAATGGTGATCTATTGAAGGCGAGATAATGAGGTAGGTGATAGTGATAATATTGATAGTGAACCATAATGAGTTACGGTGATTAAAGGCGTGGATGACGATAGTGGTGGTGATAGTGAGGTATAATGAGTTGCAGTGATTCAAAGGCACGATAATGGCGTAGGTGATAACAGTGATGGTGAGAGTGGTGACAGACGCAGGTGTGCTTAAGGACCAGGTGATGAATACAGGTGTTACTTACTTAATGGTAAACACTAAACAGTAACAACAGACGATTAATGATGTAATATTTCGCTTAAGACGACTTAACTAAGATGTGAGACAACTCGGATCAATTCAAAGGAGAAATAAAACCTAACCTAACCAAACCTAACCTAACCTATCAGACATCGCGTTTAGGTTCTTGGATTATCCTGTCTCGGTTATTCGACTCTTTGATCCTCCGTCTACTGTGCTCTCAAGGTAATTAGCTCTTTGATAATTCGGTATTGGAAAAGCTGGACCCTTAAACACAAGCTCTATTAATAGTGGCCTTCCCGTTAAACTGTATTTCGTATATTGATCATTTCTGTATTGCCATGATTCCGTATTGCAATGATTCCGTATATCGAGGAATCCATAATAACGCTGCATTTGTATAACATTGATTCCCTATAACAAGTATTCGGTACAACGAGACTAATGTATATCGAAGATTCCGTATAACGATGTTTCCGTATAATCGACGCCCCGTGTAATGTGGTGCTGGGTTACTGGACCATTAACCCCTCTTGACCTATACGTGACTCACTCTAGTGGTGGCATCTTGTGACGTGGCTGTGTGACGTCAGCACCTCCCTAACACTACAGTATATAGTCAACTTTACAGTGTAGATCAGAAGTGTTTAATTAACGGTGTTTACATAGGGTGATTTAATAATGTTTACAAGGGTGATTTAATGGTGTTTACAAGGGTGATTTTAGGATGTTTACATTGGGTGATTGTTTCCCATTTCCCTCCCGTGTTATTTAGTTAATATTCTTGCCAAATTATAGTTAATACTGAATGATGGTAATTGATGCGTCTGGCGACAAATCACCAAGAATATCATTAATTAATTCTGGTCACTCAGTCGAAAGAAGAATGACCATAAATAAATAAAGTTTTAAAAAAGTTTCAAGTTCTAAAATGACAACACTTAGAATGTGAAAAGGAACTCTGGTAACGAGTCTATAATGGAACTTTCAGATGTTTATAATTTTTTCTATTTGTGAATATTTTCTTCTATGACACTTTAGCTACTCCTTCCCCCTTCGTGACGTGTGTGACTGCGATACCTAATTGGCTGAACTCTTTGACGTGTGTGAATGCAGTACCTGATTGGCTTAACTCTGTGACGTGTGTGAGAATGCGGTACCTAATTGGCTGAACTTTTTGACGCAATGCCTGATTGGCCTAACCCTGACGTGTGTGAGACTCCACCACCTGATTGGGTGAACCCTCTTACAGGCATATATGACTTGACGGTACATGATTGGTTGAATCATTTACTGTTGTCACCGTCGCTACATCAGGCAACAACGAGAAGCAGGTGTTCGTCCAGCCGCTGTTTCACTCACTCAGTGTTGGCCGTACAGTATAGCATTACTGTTAGTGTCTCTACAGGCAACTGCACAATGCTTATTGGACCAAGACCAACACGTGAGCAGAACATCTTGTTTTCCTTACTATGAAGTAGATATGATACAGATAGTTGAAGATGTTGTATAGAAACAAAACTAACAAAATTATTAGTATAGTAGTTCTTAATAGTTGTTACATGATAATATAAGTAAATTTAGAATGGTATGTGTTTCTAGAATTATATTTCACCTACCAAACCTTGCTCGATACTGCTGCATTATAAAGTATTGTGTATGTATCCTGTATCAGTGTAAATAACTCTCCTTCGTCAGTAGCCCCATGTATGGAGACCATATATAAGGACACTTCATAGCAGAGTAATAGTGTATATAAACTTTAATAGGACTTAAACACATCACTGCCCCGGGGTGCTCTACTCTGTCTACCACGGGCTCCACCTCGTGCTTTTGATTTAGGTACTTTACTCGTAGCTTCAACTGGTGTAGAACTTGTGGAGTAAAACTTGTCACTTTACCACATGTCGATGGACACAAGGGGAGGCTGGCCGCTGAGGCAGGACGTGGGTTGGTAGATACACGCACACTGTTTACATACAAGGGGTTGGTTAGTAGGGGAGGAGGAATCCTGAAATAAAGGTCGGTACTGGCACAGAATGGACATACAAAAAGTTAATATTGTGCTTTTGTGTATATATTTACACACACACACACACACACGTGATAAGAGGTGCCAGTGTCAGGAAGGAGACACTTAAGTTATCTGGTCTTAGAGATGAGAATATCACCTGTCACTGACCCTTATGGAGCATGACAGTAGGTTAGAGAAGTACCTGGAGTCTTCATATTGTCACTAACCTTTATGTTACCTGACAGTGGGCTGGCTGGTGTACCTGATGGTCAAGGGTTCCTGGTACCGGATGGCTGTGATTCTCTGTATATTCGGGTTCGCCACCCTGACCATCTTACACCAGGGGAGTCGAACCCTCACACTCCAGTACTCCAAGGTGAGGTCCTCCCTACCGCGTTACTCTGCCCTAATCTTAATTATCTTATTTCACTGTCTCGTTCAGCTTGGTTTCATTTCACGGATCAATATCACTATCTTCATTACATATATATTTCTCCTCATATATCCGTCTCCACTTTTTTTCTTATATATCAGCCTATGCCCTTCCCTCCGCCCATGATGTTCCTGCCCCCGCCCTCCCACGGCTACATGACCGCCCTTGATGCCTGCTCCGTCGAAGCCGCTGCTATAAGAGTCGACAACCTAGAGTCGAGCAGCCTCCACGGGGACAAGTACGATGAGAGGGTCAGGGATGCCGCGAAGAGTGAAGAAGAGGGCGGGAAGAGCAAGAAAGAGGGCGGGAAGAGCAAGAAAGAGGGCGGGAAGAGCATGAAAGAGGGCAAGAAGAGCAAGAAAGAGGGCGGGATGGGGCATATAGGGCGTCAGGTGTATGTGTACCTGTGGCAGACCTCGGTTGGGCCCAAAGACGTGTGGGGTCAATGGGTCACACGCCTCCCAGGAGTTCGCTTGGATCTCCTCGAGGTACCGAAGGTGAGTCCAGGGCTGCCGTGGGTAGAGTTAGACTTTGGGGTAGAGTGAGATGACTCGGGGGGAGGCTAGGAAGGTGGATGAAGGTATTGGTGGATGAAGGTAGTAATGGATGAAGGTAGTAATGGATGAAGGTAGTAATGGATGAAGGTACTGATGGATGAAGGTACTGATGGATGAAGGTACTGATGGATGAAGGTATTAATGGATGAAGGTACTGATGGATGAAGGTACTGATGGATGAAGGTATTGGTGGATGAAGGTACTGATGGATGAAGGTATTAATGGATGAAGGTACTGATGGATGAAGGTACTGATGGATGAAGGTATTGATGGATGAAGGTATTAATGGATGAATATATTGGTAAGGGGAGATTTAAGTTCCTGATACGAGCCATGAACAGGTGAGGTTGGTCAGGTGTAGAGCAGGTAGATTATACAGTACTCGTACACATAGACGATACATATATAATATTTCCACGATTAAATTCAGACACAACTCGTAACGTGGACTTGAAGTAGTGAACTTTAGATTTAGTAAGTAAACCGATAAACACGAGTTGGGTAATAGTTGTAGGTAAGCGTTACACGTCATCAAATAACGTCATTAGTGCAATTATGTTGAGAAGTTTTGGCTTTATGTCGGACTGTTGCTGGAGTGTTGATAGGTGCTTCCTCGTCTGGGCCACCACAACACCTACTGCAGTTTACTTTATTTTAATATTCATAAATTTGCTGTTTTTTAATGTCCTTTATTCGCTCAGTCTCAAGCAACATTAGACGATGATAAGAATGTCTTGTTTAATTTGTTTTGTTTAGTACATTTAGTGTTATTGTTAATTATATAACTTATATAGAGGTGAGATTGATATAAACGTGGTAGATAGTATTAATGATAACTTAAGTCAGTAAACAGTGTCGGAGACTTAGTGTGTTGAGTCATACCTGTAGTGTGTCAGTGTCATTTTACCTTGTTCATTAACAAGTAATCTGACCTTGTGGGAGCAACAGTGCCCTCCTAGACACGTCTCCGCTACCTTCCCCCTCCTCCCTCTTGCAGATCGTCACCAGAACGCCCGTCAAGAAACTGGCTAAGCTCAGAAGCTGGAGCAGTTATCCCAACTGGTCTGTGTGGGCGGCAGCGCGGGTGGCACTGCTGTGGGCGGCAGGCGGCATGGTGGTGCCTCTGGGTGTGGTGATGACACGGCCGGTGTGGGTGGAGGCGGCAGGACTCGGGTCAGGAATATTGGTGACCGGGCAGGGTGGGACGATGGACCCCGTGGTGCTTTCCTCCCCCGCCCACCACCCACTCCTCTCCGCCCTCACCACCTACCTGGTTTGTATATTACCACCGGCCAAATGGGCTCCAGCCTTACTGTTCCCTAATCTAATCTAGCTTAATTATGAGCTAATTCTTTGATTGTGAGGACCCGGGCCCTATACCCTAACAGTTAGGTAAAGTTAGTCTCTTGCTCGCTCTTTCTTCCATGTGAATCCTTAGACACATAATGATCCATCATTAATATAAAAAGCCAGATAAATGTCTTTTGAATAAGATTAATTTAAGTACAACTTATTGTGATAACAGGATTGCCGTAATCAGAGTATCGCAGGTCAGTCAGCGAGGGTCACTTAAGGGCACCATCCTCACACTGGGCAGAAAAGTTGCTCAATTTATTCGATACATAGATACTCTCCAGAACCGCCTGGGTATTAGTTGTTGACCTTCCACGCCCTCGCACACCTCCTCCAGTAGGTACTGTACAAACACACGCCCTGGCATAATGCGATTCTCATATCTCTCATTACCCCACAGGTCAATGGCACCAACAACAATTTTGACCAAATCACTAGCCAGAGTGAGCTGCTGACGAAGGCGGTGAAGGAGGCGTGCGGCGTGAAGAATGTGGCTCGTCTCGCTGTTGGTAACTGTTCTGACTTCACCATTCTCCCCAGGAGCTTTATTGTCGACATGGATCTCACACAGGTAACCAGGCGAGACCTTGTGTTCATCACTCCCGTAAAGTTGATGACAGAACAAATTACTAACGTTTATCTCTCGCTCCAACTCTCACAACGTACCACCACCCTAGGGCGGCTGTTCACATTGGTTGATAATGTTAAGTCTTCATTCTCTGTATAGACTTGATTCAAGCGTTTATTGAAGCCCAGTGGCTAGATGTTACAATCCATTTGTTATTTACCTTCACCATGTCATTGTTCCCAACTACCTGTCAAAGTGACCCGTCTTAGTGGAGTGTTTTTATAAGTTGTTTGTTGCTGATGAAAAACTTCTCTTGTATTTATAATAGTTGTATTGCGAAAAATTAACTTCTCTCCTTGTGCACAATTCCTTGTGCACTCATCAGTTAATGAGTACACTCAAGGGTGCACTGGCTGATGGTACAACAACCCTTGGGTGGACCAGCATCCTACCAAGGGATCACCATCTATCACAGTGGATATTCAAGGCCGAGACATAAGAAGATTTAGTTTTTTTGTTTTTTGTTTTGTTTTGTGTTTTCTGTGACAACACCCAAGAACATACAGTGCTGTGGGTCATTTAAATTTAATGTAATATCGTGGTAGGGAAAAAGTTTTGGGTGGTATATCATTTTAGATGACGATCGTAATGGGTGTGAATATGCCTTTAATGACTCATAATACACATAGCGCCTATAATTAGTTATGATATCAGCAAGGTACGAGTGACTGTGACCACTACGCATTTGATTTTTTTATATTTCTTATTTTATCATATTTTACGAAAACGGGTGAAGTTGATGTGTAAAACTTTCTCAGATATTGGAAGCAACACAAGGATCGTCTCACTTGTCCAAGATATCGCTTCACAGCATCATGGACTGTGCGTGCGTGGCCAGAGTACACTGAGTGCATAATTCTCACTCTCTCTATAATAGGAAATTAAAGGTACTGACGTCTAGTACAGAACAAAATATTTGCAGTTTGCTCGTATAAGATGTTTGACTAAAGTATGGAGAAATTATTTTGTACTAGTTGGCATACTGTGAAAGGAACGCTAGGATGTAGAAGGAACCTCAGTACTAAGACAACATTGTGAGGGCTGCAACAAATATTGACTCCTTCATACACAGGGGCAGGATTTTCACCTCAACCTCTTTACTCTCCCACGACACATTTGTATAGTTTTAAATACATTAATGAGTGTTATCATCTTCTACATAACAGCACATGTCGTTTCCCTCATTACACACGCAGCTGCCTTCAGTGTTTACCTCCTCAACACCATGACATCGACTGGTGTGTGTTTCTACAGTCACTCAAAAAAACTATCTTTACAAAATTGTGTTGAGATAATATGAAGCAACGGACGAAGGATTCTGACAACCCTACCGAGACAACGGGAGTTAGTGTTCATTCTGAAATTCACCCCCCCTCCACCTCCCCTCCAAGTAAAGCTAGTTTTTTGAGTGACTGTACATACTGTACATGTGTAAGTTTATTTGTGTCATTTAAGTAGTGTGTATATATATATATAGATATATATATATATATATATATATATATATATATATATATATATATATATATATATATATATATATATATATATATATATATATATATCCTTTTATTTATTGTTCTCCATATAAACCGAAGTCTTGACTGTGTTACTTCCTGACAGACGCCACAGGCTGTAGGATCAGAATCGGCCTTCCTGCGGTACATCAATGAGGACTACTTTCTGGAGGATCCCGTCATAGCCTACCAGCTGTTCCAGAATTACCACCTGTCCCAGTACTGCCCCAAGACGGCCAACCAACTGGAGGTTATGTTCCGCCAGCACCTGTAGACCAAACTAGCCAGCTGAACCATTACTCTGCTAACGGGTGTCAAGCTTACTGCATCTGTCCGGCAGACACGAGAGAGAGGACTTGTAGTAAGACGTGTATCTATACACCACACACTGTGATAATCAAATATAAACTCATTGAAGCACAGTACAGTAGTGTGTTTTTGTAGATGTTATGTAAAAATTAACCTACCTTCCCCTGTTGTATTTATCATTTCTCTCTTGTGTAACTCTAGAGTAGTGGTTCTTAACCTGGGGGGCGTCAGTAATTTCCAGGGGGGGCGCAAGCCCTAGGAAAAAAGTAGGAATTTCTCTAATTATAATTATAGTTTTTATTCTCTTAACAAGAGCGTGGGCTAATATTGAGAAGTTTATGACAAAATGCAAAAGTGTCGCCTTATAAATTTAGTTTTCTTTAGGCTACTTTTTTGTCTTAGGGCTTACCATTTTCTGTACTTATTGACCCCCCTCCCTATCCCTCGAAACACATGGGGGGGGGGGGTTAACTCGTCCTGGACCTGTATACTGCTCGTTGGTGACTGGTGAGCCCCGTTTTCTCCCAGTCTTCTGCACACGTCCGTGGCAATAATTCCTCTTCTCTCACATTTATTCAGTTAAGGCTGTTGAGGTATGTGTCCGGCAACAGTGTAAAAGAGGAAATGCTGTTCTGTCACCCCATAGAAAGTTGTACAACAGCAGCAGCTATTTTTCATGATGTATCAAACTTCTTTCAGGAAAACCAACTTTCGTGGGACTCGCTGGTAGGGGTGTGCACTGATGGAGCTCCAGCCATGCTTGGTCTGCAGTCTGGATTCATTACAATGGTGAAAGAAAAAAATCCGTCTGTTTTAGGTACACACTGCATACTTCATCGTGAATCCTTAGTATCTACAGCTTTACCTGCTGAAATGAGATGTCCTGAACGTGGCTATCAAGGTAGTCAACTTTATCAAAGCTGGAGCCTTAAACAGTCGTCTCTTCAAACTGCTGTGTAAGGATATGGAATCTGAACATGAAACCTTGCTTTTTCACACGAACGTACGATGGCTATCAAAGGGGAACATGCTTGGACGGCTTTATGAACTACGAGAAGAAGTAGCAATATTTCTTGATTCGAAGCAGAAGGCAGATCTCCATGACAAGTTCCAGTCTGAAGGCTTTCAGCTATCTCTAGCTTACCTGGTGGACATCTTCGAAGCGTTGACTGCTCTCAACCTTAAACTACAAGGGAAAACATCAACATCATCATGCACCACGACACCATTCGAACCTTCATGGCCAAACTCGACCTCTGGAAGTGTCGAATTCAGCAGGGAAATACAGCCAGTTTTAGTAACTTGGATTCTGCTCTCATTCACGGTAACCTTGATTCTGAGTTAAAGAAACAAATAATCACTCATCTAACTGACTTGAAAACAGAATTCATCAGATACTTCCCAGAGATAGTTGAGAAGCGTGAGGCCTGGAAATTCATCAGGAACCCATTTCAATGTGAAGTAGCTGATGTTTCGGATGAAGTGCAAGAGGAGTTTCTTGAGTTGAAGTTCAACTCCACAGCTAAGGAAGACTTCAAAGAACTGGATCTTGAGACGTTCTGGGTTAAGTAACTTCCTGTTTACCCTCTGATCTCACACCAGGCTCTTCGGATTCCAACTATGTTCGGATCCACTATCTTTGTGAAGCTGCATTTTCCACGCTCGTTGCTGTCAAGACCAAGTACAGAAACAGGCTGAACGTTGAAGGGGATTTACGTTGTGCACTCACTGGCAATCAACCACGCATTCAAGATCTAGTAGCTAAGAAGCAAGGTCAAGTATCTCACTAATTTATACTCAATAAAAAGACTAAAAACACAATATTTTTCACTTTTCTTTAAAATCTGGGAGGGAATTTTATTCATAGATGCAAGGGGGGCGTGGAGGGAAGGACCAATTCCTAGAGGGGGCGTGGTAGTAAAAAGGTTAAGAACCACTGCTCTAGAGTCTAGAGTAATTAGTCGGACCGTCCGACTAATTACCCAAATGTACCCAAATGTAGCAAAATGTAGCCGCAATGAAGTCAAATAATGGTCCTACATGAATAAATCGGGTTACCAATCACTTCTCGACTAGTATTTGGTGTCACAAAGCCACCTCTTATACACGGAGAATATTCACCCAAATCATCCGACATCCAGGCAAGGGCAAACAGATGATGGCACGGAAAACAGCCCACGCCATCGAGCAAATCAACGAATATGAAAAAAAGTGGAAAATTCAAACCAATACACAGAAACTAATGATAATACACATTGCCAAAATAAACCCTGCACCAATCACAGTCAACAACGTACCTATACAATACTCCAACGAAGGCAAAATTCTGGGACTCACAATAACAGACATAGCAAAACACGTAACACAACGCAAACAGATTGCCCAATCACAACTCACGAAACTACGAAGATTTATATACAAGGTTCCTACAGAGTCCTACTCAACGACACCCTCACCGTGACACTACACACCAAAACGAAGGCTTCGATCGCAAACAAAACACTCGGGAATATATAAAGATTCAGAACCGCATCAATCAAAACCAAAACACACCTATTCAAAGCCCTCATACGCCCACTATTGACTTATGCACCTAACACACTCCAGCTAGCAGCACCTGTCTAGAGTCTAGACAGTTCCAAGTTTTTGTATGATTTCATGAGAACTGTTACCAAATTAGTAAGTAGTGGAAGTAAAAACATTTGATAGATATCCCGGAATAAGTTTTTGTTAATACTAATATCATATCAAACATATTGTAGATTGTATGAATTAATATTCCAATTAGTAGTAGAGGACTGTAGACTATTTACATGTTGTAGAGTAGCGAGAACGGTCTTCGGGCTACAACAATATAACACCAACAAGTAATTAATTAACACATTATGTATTTGTATGAGACATATTTTCAAATGTTGTGGTTTATGGTGGTGGAAGAAACACAGGCTGGAGCTACAGTTTTATTCTGTAACGTTTGGGCGCGAAGCTTTAGTTTTAGTCTGTGTCAACAAGGCTCCGCGCCCAAACGTTGTATAATTCCTGTTCCAGCCTGTATTTTACCACCGCCATAAACCACCACATGTATCGGTAATGTAGCCTCCTGAGCCTTAACTTGTACTATTGGGTGTCTTCAGCACGCACCACAACCCTGGTCTCTTTAACTGTATAACAATGAGTGCCTTACTGTATGTATGGTTGTAGAGGTTAATTAAGGAAAGATTTAAGTTTGTATCGGTTACATAATGTAGCCTTAAATATGTTTACATTGCAAATCTAACACAACCTGTATGTTCTAATATATATATTTGTTTCCTAAGTTACAAGTGCCTTATATCTAAAACTGTATTGTATGTAGTTTTATGAGATAACTTACTGAAAACTGAAGATTCTTCTATTTATAAATGCATTATGTACAGTGACATTATATAGTGTAACGGGAGAGAACCAAGTACCTTGCAGAGTATAGGGAGGGGTGGTGCGGCCCGGGGGAGAGGTGGTGCGGCCCGGGGGAGGTTGGGGCGGCCCGGGAAGGGGGTGGTGCCGCCCGGGAGTGGGTGGTGCGGCCCGGGGGAGGGGTGGTGTGGCCCGGGGAGTGGGTTGGTGCCGCCCAGGGAGGGGTGCCTAACACCCTTGACTAATCAGGAACACAGCTCGACCTTACTGATCGAGGGAATAACTTTCCATCTAATGAGTAATTCTTTCTTCAAACACACCTTTTCATGCATTCGGTATTGCCTCTCCCATCTTCAGTGATCATTAGACTTACCAGTAAAATGTAATCACATGAATCAAATATACTATGTATGTTTTATGACAATAAACCCTGAAAGTTCTGTTTTTCTTCTTGTCGTCAATGGGCAATCTATATAATACCTATCGTTGCTTCGTGAACGCACTAATATGTCGATTCTTTCTTCAGAGAGTGTAGTGATTCACCCGTGGGTATCAGTTGAGTGTAGTGCAGGACCAAGTAAAGAACTCAAACTTGTTGCACACATTCCCCACAGAGTATCTTAAGAGTGGTGCTGGCTGGCGTAATCAAATACCTGGAGACTGGCCCCGATTTATCCTTTTACCACACATACCAAGCACCGGCCAATAATGTTTACCAAATTAAAGGTAACAAACAGCAGGTAAACTCATTCATCATATTTTCAGTAATAGTTATATATCTGTATTTTATGCCATTTTAGACAGTAGAAATTTACTATGGTTTATTTTGTATTGCGAAGTTATTTAAAAGAAAAGGAACTATGAATATTGTAGTTGTGTTCATGTATGTTCACACTACAGTCTGGCTTACAAGTAACAGGTGATGTTCTGTCCATCATTGTGGTGTCAAATTGGAGATTATTGACAGGAATTATATTTCCTATTTTCAGGCAAATTCTTAGCTGTACTGTATATGGAAGCAGTCGTGTTGATAAAGGTAATATAAACTATATAGGAATAATATCAGGGCTAACTTAACCTAACCCTCACTGAGATAATTTATGGGGTTTGATTATACATTTGATAATATTATGACAACTAGACGATCGTGAGGTAGGCGAGACAGAAAAGCGGTACAGTTACCCGAGATAGTGGTACACGAGACTAATGTGTGACGGGGACTCCTCTGATGTAAACACAGACGGTGGTTGGTAGAGGTGGCGGTCATGTTGTACTGCCTTATTGAACACTACACGCTCACGGCTCGTCATGGCCACCACCCCCTTGGCAACGCAGCCCTCACCGCTTATGTCCCACACAAGAAGCGCTAACTTTCTTTTGTCATGTAAATTTTAGATTACACGCTTCACCACGATAATAATTTCTGGGGGTCATCTGTACCTCTTGAGACCTCCAGTAGTACTTAATGACTAAAAGTGTATATATGTGACTAACGTTTGTACCCTAATAATTATTTAAGTGGTTTCTTTTGGAAGTGATAGACTGCAGTTACAAGGGAGTTCGTCATTTGTTATGATTTTGTATATAGTTGGTCAGAGAACTTCCCCCCATACTCTTGTGCTGATGAGTTTGGTGTCTGCTCATCTCTGCCAGCGAAGGGAACAACTTAATATAAAGTAAACTTTCAATTCGCTATAATTCTTCATCAAAGTGAACACGAAAAATGTGTAGGCCCATACAGTCATCAACTTGACTATCAACAACTGTGTCCACTCTATAACCTCTCCACCACCTAACATATTGCAGTGAGCTAAGGAAGTGTCACGTATGATACTGAGTGGTTGTCTCTTGACGTGAAACTTATATTTATACATGATTGACAGATCCTATTCTGCTCTTATGGTGGCTAACTTTATAGAATAGCAACACAGCGGTAACCAATGTACTGTAGTGATGGAAATTTAACGATAACATAATAGGGGTTCTTTTCCACACATGGAGCTGCATATTAAGGGGGCGGTAAATCGAGTTTCCGAGAGACAGATGTTGCTGTTGACATGTTGTAACAGCGAGAAACACGACCGACACGGGGGAAGACACTGTTCATGACGGAGGGGAGACTAATTTTAGAGTTCGTCTGTATGTAGGAGGACTCTTTGATGTAAAATAGTTAGGATCAACACACGCAGTAATACTCAACCATGTCCGAACAAATAAAAACACTCCACACAAGAAACTTGCTGTAGATGGCGTTATGTGATCAGACATTGACTGAACTAAACAAAACATCGTGTCCAGAAACTAGAGCACTGCCATTTAGGTACAAAATCTTAAAACTTTTCAATATACCTATTTAAACTTAATCTACCCAAACTTGAGCATTAAAAGGAAATCCAAAATTGTAGGTCATTAAAGAATTATGTGGTTTGGAAATATGTAATTTGTAAGCTGGAGCAAACAATGATACCCTGTTGAGTGAATCGTGTGGCGTAGTTATAATCGTAAAAGAAGCCCATCAGTCTTCCATTCTCAACCATTTATAGATATTATAATCAAATATTAATGCTAAAGTGCAGGATTTGTTTGGATTTAAATACATTTGTTAATATTCATTACAAGTTGTTACAGGAGACATTTAATCCTGGACGACGTACGGGGCTGTGACTTAAGATTGTTCACCCGATTGGGTGTTCATCAAATGAAGTGCCGACAAGAACGCATAATAAATTAGGGTGTTCCGAATGTCTACGTGTCCGTCATATGCCCTGTACACCTTGTGAAACCTGAATCATCGCCGTGGCTCGGAGGTGCTTCACGGGTGTCGTAGACTCACTGGTTCATACAGTTTGCTGGGAAACTCCATCAGGGATTCAAATATATGTAATATATACTGAATATAGCAAATGATGAAAGAATATTTCACTTACGTAATGCTAATTTGAAAAAAAAACAATAAAACGATGATAAAACTCTAATAAACAAAATATCAATTGACTTGGAAGCTACTGACGAAAGTCTAGTATAACCCAAGTCCATAAATACCACGTCGGTTCGAAGCATTCCGTTGAACGAAGCAATGCCCTTGTTGCATCAAAGTATTTGGGTACCCATTTGCTTTCTCACCATGTATCAGCCGCTCGGTTGCAGCAACAGCAGCGGTGTTGTAGTCCATCTGGTGGTGGAGTCTGTAAGTGCCGGAATGTTGTTACTCTAAACTAAAGTCTGGTATTTAAGTTACGTTGTTGAGCCTTGTGCAGTCCAGTAAATGGAGGACTTACTTTGTACATTCATATTTAAACACCGAGAGGGAAAAATCTTTAAAGAATGCACAACTTATCTATCAGGTTTCTGGATGTTGTTTATTGAATATTTCTTACTTGGATATTCTTGTTGTGTCGGAGCTGCGACGCTTGGCGTTTCGATAAATATACAGTACAAAATCTGTTACTGAACTATGTCTGAATTTAGCAGGAACGAACAAAGTGTTGCCTCACACAAAGATGTATAACACACAGCTTTGATCCACTGTTCTTACTCGTTCACGGAACTTTTAAGAACATTCGGCTTGCCTACAACACTAAGCTCAACTATACTTCCTATAGTTCTTGTTCATCACCTCCAGTTATTCGAGAACTCGCCACCTCCGACAACCAACACTACAATAACTTCAGTGTTGAATATAAGAAAACAGATAAGAGCGTAATATAATCAAATGAACAAACTTCCACAATGACCAGAAGATGATAAGGCAGGAGAGTTTAATCGAAATCTTGCCCCCACTCCCATCCTCCACCCCCACCCCCGCCTTCACCCCCCACCAACCCCCGCGGCACCGTCCCGAGGCCATGAATATGATTACCCGCCTGATCATCTCCAGCTAATTAGGGAGCGATTAGCTATCTTGGCTTCTAGATACTTGCTCCATAAGGCCCCTTTTATGGTCCATTGTGCCAGCTTAATTAACGCCACTGAAATATGATACGTCGAGGGCGGGATGGGGGAAGACACGGAAAGTGTGATATAATTTTCGATTGGTATTGTTGTTGGTGGTGCCAGGAGGGTGATGAAGCTCGCTGTGTGTGGTCACTGCTGTAATAACCTAACATCAGGGCGAATACCTTCCTAATTATCTTTAATCTCTCATGGAAGTAAATTTTAATCTTCGTTTCAAGTTACGAAAATTTAAAAAAAATATAAATAAAAAAATTACTGCCGAGTCTTAATTACAGTTACGAAAATATAAAAGTCCCGGGAATTCACTGTCAGGTTTTAGGAAGGTGCGGCGTTTAATGGTAGGGGGAAAGATCACGCCATCACACTAATCGTAAAGACCAGGGTCCAGATCCCCAAAAGATTCGTACCCTAGTTTATTTCCCCAACTGCTGGTAAGAGAACTCATCAAGCTATGGTAGTCACGGTACACTTTAGACACCATATTGGTCGCCATAATTGTGTCACTGCTTAAATGAGGCAATTTGGTGTGTCCTCTCATTACCCGCTAGGGGGGGAAAATTAACCTACGAATCTTTGTTAATACAGAGCGAGCACCACAGCAGTGCCCGTCAACCTCTAGCGTCACGGTGCTGTTACGAGGTTCCCGCCCAACAGCTTCATCGACAGCCTCCATCCTGCCTAATGTTACAGCCATTACCATCATCACAGCGACGTAATTAAGAGGGGCTGAGGGTGGCTGGGACCCAGAGCTTGTGGAACTGGTTGTTGGCACATCGTCAGTAAACGGGAACCTCACATTACTTACCTCCAATTAGCTTAAGATGGCGGTGGATGTGATTTACCACGTCGAAGGGTTTGTGCTGAATACTAATTACTTTCATCTGAGGGTTGTTCTTGTGCTAGGTATCAGGAATTTGTTTGTGTTGAGTTATCAGATAATTGTTCTTTGTTCGAGGTATTAAGAGACGGATTGTGTGTGGTCAAAATTTATGAGATTTCACAACCAAAATCGCGTCTTAATTATCATTTTCCTATTGAATTTGACTACAGTTTGCCGCGCTATTTTCAGGAGCATGTTATAAGCACGCCTCAGTGGTCCCCCGAGTGCACTGCGCTCTCTAATCTGACTGTGATCAACATCAGTGCAGATTTGGGTGTATGTTGGACTATACGGATGCAATATTTTGAAAACAAACAGCGATTAAACGAAATGTCCGCATATAAGTAAATTGGCAATCGAGGGAGAGTGTTATGATAATGGTATACAAACAGGGGTGGATCCTGGGTGTTGGAGGCGGGGGAAACACTACAGGTTGTGTACTACACCCAGGGCAGCAGGTACACACCCCACCTACTACATCGGTTAACTTTCCTCTCTCAACTAGAATGAGTTAACTTACATTACTCTATACAAGTAATTATTTTTGCGCCACGAGGTGAGGCAGGGGTTATTTTGGTTTGTGTATGATTTCCATATACGCTAAGTAAATTCTCAGTAAAAGGTGTCCCACATGGTAAATTAATTAAAATAAGTACAGTATTGTATCTGTTTTTATCACCACGAATACTATAGAAAGAAATTGATCAAATGAGCGGCGTTGAATTATTATTATTATTATTATTATTATTATTATTATTATTATTATTATTATTATTATTATTACTATTATTATTATTATTATTATTATTATTATTATTATTATTATTATTATTATTATTATTATTATTATTATTATTATTATTATTATTATTATTATTATTATTATTATTATTATTATTATTATTATAGATAAGCTCTTCAGTTACTACATTTGGTTATAATCTGACCACAGTTCGTAAAGTTTTCTCGGTAACAAACAATTTTGGTTGGGGGGAGACCTGTTGTGTGGTCTGCTGTACTGACGGCGAGGATAGTGACCTTTGTGTGTAAATAATACAGCACATGATGTTATATAGTACTTCAGGGTCAGGAATCTGGGGTAATATTATACCTTTTAAGACAATTCATCATCTGTATACTACCTTCTTCACCATCATCTCATCTATTATTACCACCACTATCACCATCTACTACCACCATCACCTACCACCACATACCATTACCACTATTACCACCACCACCTACAATCACCATCACCACCTACAATCACCATCACCACCTACTGGTCACCAATATTACCACCACCACCTACTGTCACCAATATTACCACTACAATCCACCACTACTAAACCTACCACCACTACCACAACCCTACTACAACCACCACCACCAGCAGCGTTGCCAACTAGTTAATCAGAGGAGGAGTGAGCCGCTCCCGCTGTTTTAATCAAAGTTCCCTTATTTCCACACCCTTCTCAGTATTACCAACTACCTACATGTGCAAATCCTCTCACCACTATTTCTATCCCGAGAAATTTGTCAGAATAATTTCTTCTTCAGTGGATTAAGATGACGACAATATTGTTTCACAAATTATCAAAGTATTTGGACACACTTTTACCAATCTATTCATCTATGTCTAGGGTTACAAGTGTGAGACAGCGTGGCAACACTGTCACCCACTAATCTTATTGTAGGCGAAGTTTTGGTTGTATCTTAACACGACTTGAGAAACCTAGAATTCGCAACAAAATGATGCCAACCCACACGGCCCATCCTAATACACTGTGACGTGGGATTTTCACCCTTAGTGTCCCACTCGGTCACTATCTTACCCCTACACCCTGTAATTTTGAGGCGGCCATTTTTTGGAGGTGGGTATAGGGCAGGAGGAGATGGAAAACGAAGTAAAGATGGTAATCAGGGAAGTGTTGATAATGTGGTGGATGGCGAAGGTGGTGAGGGACTGTCTTTGACTATGGTGATTTGTTTATGAAGGTGAGCTTCTCATGTGTTATGACGTGACCAGTAAACTTCTTGACCTCATAATCAAATGAGTTTCTTAATAAGACGTCATCAGTATATTTATGGTGATTATGAAATGAGCTTCTCTACCTGATTGTTAACTGAGCATCTTAACTTGATTTTCAAATGTTCTTCTTAACCAGATTATTCAAAGGAGCTTATTAACATGACGTCATCTGTTAACTTATTAACCTGATTATCAAATGAACTTCTGAAGATTATCACCCGAGTTGGTAATGGTGTGTATGCGTTTAAGTGTCGTGTGTGTGTGTGTGTGTTGTACTGTGTATTGTGTAGCACCCTGGTACTGGGTTCCTGTGAATACTTTCACCTTGGTGCTTTATTCTTGTGAAATATTCAGGATTTACAGTACAGTACTCCTCAACAAGCTGTTTAAGGATCTGGAATCACAAACTTGTAATTTGGGCAAAAATTTATCACAATGACTCCTGGGAGAATTTCAATCATGTAGCGACCTGTAATTTTTGGATGTCGATATTTGTCGTTTTTTTCTGTTATTCTGTACGGACTAAAGTAGTGAAATACGTTACTTTCCAATTCCAAGATTAAAGGTGTTTTTGGTAAAAAATTTGACAATTTAGATTTGTTCAAAAGCTTAAAAAATATACTCAACAAGCTGATTAAAGATGTGGACGACTGACAGCTACATGTAAATTTTGTCAGTAAAATTGTTGCAGAAGTTCACATTAATTCAGCGTGTATGTAGACAATACAGGTATACAATGCAGCCTACAAGCCTCACATAAACAGTGGTAACAGAAAGTCGATTCGATTAAGGACAGCCTGACAGAGTCCTCCTCATAAGCTTATGTCCAGTTGGGTCCTGTGCTCGGTCAGGTGTTGGATGATGGCGTCCCTCAGAATTTTCTCAAAGTTTACATATTGAGGATGTTAGGTTGATCAGCATATAGCTTCTCTTGCACTTTTTCTACCCCTCTGTAGTATGAACTCAATTACACGGTACTGTATAAGTCTTGCTGAAAGGATTTCTCTTACAATACACATGTGAATACCTACTATTTTACAGGTGTTTACTGCAGTTATTTTTGTCATCAAATAGTTGTTGTAACTCTTCCTGTCAAACGGAATGAAAAGAATCTTAACTCCAGGAAAGCATAAATTCTTACAGAAAAAAAAAATTATAGAGAAAGACAATACATGTATATCTGAGCTTTAAATTACCACATCAGTTTTAGGTCTTAATTGCTGTGATAGAATTACATAAAGCTTAGGATTAAAATAATGAGCATGTAGATATTCGTTTACCTGAAGGCTAACCAACATTCCCACTAATATACCCCACTAATTACTGCCTAGGTTATCACATACCTACTAAACACCTATACCACACCTACAGTACATTTCATTAACCTAACCTATCACCTTGCTTCTTCAACGTACATCTCCTCCTCCTCCTTGTTGTTCTCCTCCGCCTCCTCCTCCTCCTTGTTCTCCGCCTCCTCCTTGTTCTCCTCATCCTTGTGCTCCTCCTCTTCCTCCTCTACCGCTTGTCATCTCCAACTTCCTTGAATCGATCACTTAAGTTCCAATCTTCATCATGTGTCAAGCTAATAGTATCTAATTAACTATATATCACGATTATCGACGCAACTTTCTATCTGCCATTATCGTCCATCTTTCTGCCTCGCTCACAATAGAGAAGTCACCATAGGGAAGAAATGGTAGGAGGTGAGTAGAGTACTGTAGCAAAGTGTGAAGAGCAATAGCAGGAATATAAAGCACCACGTTAGAACACACACACACACACACCCACACACACCTTGAGTCGTCAGTAAGTTCCCGCCTCCACCATCACGTTGGGAAAATAACTCCCCACAACACGCTCCACAAAATTCTCCCGAGCATTTTCTAACGTGAAACTCTACCATTACATTTGACAACACAAGAGTATAAACCGGATATGTTTTTCGGTGGTAAAATGCGAAAAATACTGCTGAAAGTTCGGGTGGATGTCAATAAAACGCGACCTATTGGCAGTAGGGAGGACCTTTGTCGCCCGCGCTGGCAGACTGGTAGCACAGTTTTTCAGCTGGGAAACCACAGGCTGCAGTGGTGCTGAACTCCATTCCAAAAGAACATTTGGATAATCATACGATTATTCTCCCCGACGAGATAACTAAAAGAAGGTCTCCGTGTATAGTTGGCACAGAATGATATAATTTGTGGTTATTAGCGGAGGTGGTGTCAGGTGATTGTAACCCATTCAACCTCGTCACCACGCCCCGTGTTGCGTAACTTAACCTAACCTAACCCAACTAACCTAACCTAACCCAACCTATATTTTCTAACGTTGGTTTGGTTGGTGCGTGTCGTAAATCAGAGATACAGAACCACGCGTTTGCTTACAACGAGCGCGGCGTTTGCTAAAGAGAATTGTACATATTTTCTTAGGTTTAGTAACTTATTATAGATGGAGAAGTACTTTATTTCCGCTCCTGAAAATGAACCGGATTGTGATTTTGTCGCCTCTCCTCCTGAACCACGAACCCCGAGAATCTGACTCATGGATCCGAAGCATTTATGGACAGAATAATGTATCGGTGTCTACTGCTTCGGGTTCACTAGTCTGAATCTCGGGGGTTTGTGGAACAGCAGGAGAGGCGACAGGACCTTTGTGAGTGACTAGTTGTGGATAGTGGGCGAGCCAGTCTAACCCCGGGTGTACTGTACAACCCGTAAAGGTGACACAGCTACCAGATAACCCGACCACCTCCAAGATCATCACAAGGTAACGTAGACAAGAGATGGAATATACAGTTGATTTTGAGTCCACTGAGAAAGCGAAGAAAAAAAAAATTGGAGTAATACAAATACCGAGACGAGATTAAGACCATTGAAAAAGCACAAGTTACTCGTGTCCTGCACCAGCGTAGAAATAATAAGTGACATCAGTGAGTGGATGATATCGTGACAAGTTATCTCCGAGAGCTTATTAACCTTCAGAGAGGAAGACCAAGAGAATTTGAAGGACAGCAATTTCAATATTGAGGATTACAATGGCTGACCTGACCGCCAATTTGTTGTGAAGATTTGTTTTATCTTTCTACTGCCTTCCCCTGTAGCTCAAAGACGTTCATCATGTGTATGAAACAAAAATTCAACCCATGACAACCAGAGCACTGTCTCTGGCACCCATCTACTACACAACTGACGGTAATCATCGTGAAATAAACGGAAGTGGCTTTGTTTGTGACAATTTCAGTTTGTACACCAGAGCAAGATGGAACTACTGCCACACTTCTTGGTGTCCACAAGTGAAGGAGTGACTTGCTGAAATGCCTCAGAAGTAGTAATGAATACAATTTATAGTAAGCTTAGAAGGCAGATAATTAATTTAGGAAAGAGCAGTCCACCACGGACGAGTACTGTTCGCATTTCTCCAATAGTGAGTAAAAGAAAATTCTTGTTCAGTGAGTGTATCACGTATAGAGCTGCAGGGGCAACTAAAACCAACAAAAGGAATTGGACTACACCACATCCTTTAGTATCTTAATTACGTTTCCAGGAAAAGTATACAGTGTTGCTCGACTAACTGAAAATTCACTATTCTTAAAACAACCACAAGTGTTTAACATCCTGGACCTCCCTCGAAAGTCCTCCAAGTTGTGGTCCCTGAGCTAAACCATGCAGCTTCCCTCTGGTTGTAATGATCAGTGTGGCCGGCCGCTGCCTCCACACAGTCGCGCCGCCTAATGTATGACTCAACCTTCGTGGGGGCAACACAACAAGTCTTTCAGCTGTCACCAAGCACCGCATGGCATTAAGTTTCCAACTTGATTGGGACACCGTGGCTTCCCCTCCCATCCTTCTTCTCCTCCTCCTTTCCCTTACATATCATCGTTTACAAAATATTCGTGGAACGATCCGAGCCATAACAACCCCGTAACTGGCGCGTCTTCCCTAGTCTCATGTTGTCCCGTCACTCACAGTACACATACAGTAAGCCACAGCTCCCTCTGTCTACTCTACATCCTCATGCTCGTCATGGCTTACTGAACCGCGCGACCCCGCTAATGCAGACAATAATTCTGGAATCCAGAAGTTTTCTTTTTTCTTTCGGTTAAACGATAAAACTATATGGCGCCGTTCGGATTTAATAGCCCCTTCAGGCATTTGTGTGTCATGTGAACAATTAATGGGGTCTAGATTTCTTTCCTACATCCATGTGCATCCACACCATTCTCACTCCAAACTGTTTACATCACTCATAAATATGACCTAACGTTACCTACACAGTATGTCCGGGGACTTATTACAATAATTGAGAGGCGGTTTTTGTGGCTGGCTACTAGAATCTTTTATGGTTTTCTAAGAATCGGCAGAGGCAGACCTAGACAGACACTGCCTTAGTTTATACACACTATCTTGCCGGGCCTTCTTAATTAATTTACAAATATTTATAGAGTAATATAATTATACAGTGCAGCACAATGGCTTATACACGCTGGTTAGTCGGGTTTTTATTAATTTATGTACTGATGATGATGATGATAACCCCGTGAGTAGATAAAGCGTCAAGTGCGTTATACGCTTACTGTGACGGTATTTCAGGAGAGTAACCTGGCAGTATCATGTGGTAGTGATTTAGTGTTACACAGGCCAGCCAGCAGGATGTAGTAGGGTGTAAATTACATTGTAACACTTGTCAGATATATCAGGGACATCATGTAGTATGTGATGCCAAATGTTAGTTTTGCAGACAAATGGTTGTTTTGTAACACTCGCCAACGGTCCAGCCTGGAGTAAATTATAACACCCAATACATCACACCAACGACCGACACCCAATTATTGGCTTGAGACTCACCTGGCTAAATCGATGACATAGCCCCTAGATAATGTATCACCTGAAGATTTGTCCCCCCACGCTTATTTCACCTGAAGATTAATCATCCTAACGCTAACCACACTAAATCTAACCTAAACTAACCTAACATTCCCCAAACAGCATTAGGGTGTTAAATTATCAAGTGAAATAAGCTGGAGGGTTAAGCTTTAGGTGATTCAATACTATTACTGAAATAATAATTCAAGGTCTTGTGATACTAGAATCTCCTAGAGGTTAAGGCAAGAACCTTCCTCGTCGGGAGGGAGAGGTGGAGGTGAGGCGGGCAGGGGCGGTCGAGCCACCCAACCACCGACGTTATCATACAGTAAACATCACCCAATGCGCCTCATTAAGTAAGTTGGGAGCATAATAATCCAAGTTCTCCTACATCTGCCGGCCAATATCCAGTCATTAAAGTCCTACTTGAATATAACGATAATCAGGGCGGCATAATGCGTTAATTCTCTAGCTTTGTGGAGGGAGGAGAGGGAGGGAGGGACGGAGAGGAGAGAAGGTAAGAAGGGGGGGATGGAGAGAAGAGGGGAGGGAAGGAGAAAAGGAGGAGGATAGGGAGGAGGATAGGGAAGAAGGAGAGAAGGAGAGAGGAGAGAAAGGAAGGAGGATAGGGGAGGAGGGAGGAAGGAGAGAGGAGGGAGGAGGAGGAGAAATGAGGAAGGAGAGACGAGAGAGGGAGGGAGGGAGGGAGGGAAGGAAAGAGGAAAGAGAGAGGAGGTGAGAAGTATGGAAGGGAGATGGGAAAAGAAGAGATATGGTCGGGATAGTGCGAGGGAGGGAAGGGAGAGCAGGGATAGTGCGAGGGAGAGAGGAGGGATAGAGAGGTGAGAGAGAGAAGGGATAGAGAGGTGAGAGAGAGAAGGGAAGACTCGTAGGCACTAAATCATTTCCCTGGGCTCGAAAAATCCATTTTAATATGCGCCCTATTATCCACACCGAGGCCCTTGTTTCACGGAACGCTGCCCGGCCCTTTGACTGACCGACGACGATAACTTTAATTAAAACTTAATCAAACTACGACGAAAATAGAGTGGAAAAACACCAGCCGAAACTTGCGCTCGTTTCATGACTGAGAGAACCGGCTAATTAGATTCGCGCGTAATCTACCGGCGCTGGACCCGATGGTTCTGAAGAAGGGAAAGGAGAGACGGACACGGGAAAGGAGGAGGAGAGGGAACGGAAGAGACGGATTCGGAAAAGGAGGATGGGGAGAAAGAGAAGAGTCGTGTGTGGAAGAGGAGAGAGAGAGAGAGAGAGAGAAGGAAAAGGAAGAGGAGAAATGAAAACCACAGAAGAGGAAAAGGAATGATAGAAAGCAAGGGAAAGGTTAATACATCGAGAAAACGAAGAATGAAGATAAACAAAGGAAGAAGAGGAGAAGAGCTGGAAAATTAAATGACGAAAGACGTAAAGGGTGAAGAAAGAAGAGAAAGGGAAGAAGTATTAAACAAGAGAGGAGGAGACCGAACAAAGAAAGGAAGGATGGAAGGAGGAGGAAATTAAAGAAAGAAATATGAACATATAATGGAGATAATATCGGAGAGTAGCCAGACGAAGACAAGATTGAAAGAGGAATTAAGCGATAATGATGACGTATAAACGAAAAAGGTGTAAAAAAAGATAAAAGGTGAGAAAAGATGCTTGGAGGAGAGATGAGGAGGAGAAGGGGGGGTAAAGAAGAAGGGGACAGGAAGGGAAAGATAAGGACGAAGGAATTAAGAGGAGGAAAGGAAAAAGAAGGGGGAAGGATGAGAAACAATGGAATGGGCGTTGAATGATGAGGAAGAGGGATAGAGAAGGAGGATAGAGAGAGAGGAGGAGGAAGGCTTAATGCACACAGACCAGAAAATTGAAAGAAAATATGAGAAATGCTCTACCACGCCTGTCATGCCACACGCCTCACACTGCCATGCCACACGCCTCACTGTCATGCTACACGCCTCACACTGTCATGCCACACGCCTCACACTGCCATGCCACACGCCTCACACTGCCATGCCACACGCCTCACTGTCATGCTACACGCCTCACACTGTCATGCCACACGCCTCACACTGCCATGCTACACGCCTCACACTGTCATGCCACACGCCTCACACTGCCATGCCACACGCCTTCACTGCCATGCCACACCCTCACACTGCCATGCCACACGCCTCACTGTCACACGCCTCTCACTGCCATGCCACACGCCTCATGCCTCATCTTGTTTAAAAAAAATTACTAAATATAAGCAGGATATTATCTCATGATTTGTCCATGGTAGTGAAAGTAGTCATGAGTGTGTGGAGGTGGAAAGGGTCAGCCAGTACTATCTCTGGACATGCTCTCGTGTGAGTGCGTGCGTGCTTATGAGTGTGTGTGTGGGGGAGCGGAACCATCCTGGTCATGCTCGGAGTGTGTTTGTGAGGGAGGAGGAGGGACCTCACTCACCCTGTGCTGGCTAGGTCCCCCTGGGCGCCGCCTGAAGTGGACACGCGGCCGTAAGTCCTCGTTAATGTCTCTTGCCTCTGGTGCCCTCCTCCTCTTCTCGCCCTCTCCATCCTCCCTGTCCTCTCCCTCCTCCCACCCTCTCCCTCCTCCCACCTCTCCCTCCTCCCACCCCTCTCTCCTCCCACCCTCTCTCTCCCCCGTTTACTCCCTCCTTCCTGCACTCTTCCTTCTCCTTCCCCATCCTCTCCTCTTCCCCCCTCTCCTCTTCCCCCATCCCCTCTTCCCCCCATCCTCTCCCCATCCTCTCCCTCTTCCCCCATCCCCTCCCCTCCTCCTCCCTCTTCCCCCCATCCTCTCCCTCTTCCCCCATCCTCTCCCTCTTCCCCCATCCCTCCCTCTTTCCCCCCATCCTCTCCCTCTTCTCCCCCATCCCTCCCCCTCTTCCCCCCCCCTCTTCCCCCATCCTCCTCTTCCCCCTCTCCTCCTCTCCCCCCTCTCCCCTTCCCTCCTCCCTCCCCATCCTCCTCTTCCCCATCCTCTCCCCCTTCCCCCCCATCCTCTCCCTCTTCCCCATTCTCTTTCTCCTCCCCATCCTCCCTGACCTTCTCACTCTAATTTTCTCTCTCAAAACTTCTCACTTTGATCTTCGTCTCTCTTAAGCATCTCAATCATCGGTTCTACATTTCTCTCTGCATTTTGTTTGTCGCTCTGAATACTTTAGTCTCCTCCTCCTGCTAATAAGGAAGATGCCGGTGTGTCACCTGTAAGAGTTAGCGTGTGAGTGTCGTCAAGGGTCACCACAAACACACGTCCATCTAGACCGATTAAGTGAAACTTCCAGCCAGGGCAAACTAAAACTTAACTTCCACTTATGACTTTGCAGTTTATCTATAATTTCCCGTGTTACTGTTAAACCTTCATGGGCGGGTTTATTGGAGTTTCAAAAATGAAATAAAGAAAATCAATGTAATCTATAACTTCTCTTAACTTGTATTAAAACATTCATCTTTAAAGTGCAAACAATTCAGAAATGTAAACTAATATCTGCCAGGTAAGTAACTATTACATTTGGACAAGGACAGTTTAATAGTTGCTTACCAAAATGAGCAGCCACGTTAACAAAAAAAAACTAATATCGAGTCCAGTCAGGTGTCCTGCAGTCCTGAGTCCTTCGTCTGTAACAAAATGAGAAATCAGAGCCCCTCTACTGAAGATGGTCGAGCAGTACTGTCCTGCTGATGGGTGGCTCGTGCAGCGCCTGGGGTGTTCCCTGTATTTCCATAACTCCCGCCATTTTTTGTTTTAAGAAATGTAGCAAGCAAGACGTGTGAACAAACATCCAAGTACATTCTAACACTACCAGCAACCATTTTAATAAATTGAAGATGTAAAGACTGACGGGATCTTTATCATTGATATACAATACACAGCTGGGACAGGCCTGTCGGCGTCTGCGGAACACTACAGTATACTGGACCAGACAAACGTAATTCTCGATTAATACTGATAAGAAAAATGGGACTCGGTGCCTCTCGTGATCGTTAAGTAAAACAGGCGATAACAGGTAATTCTGTGCTATTACTATTGTCTCGGACGTTTAATTACAATATCTGAGCTATTCCAAGATGGAAGCCAAAACTACTAACGAAATAATAAGTTATCTTTTTAGAAGTGTCGAGTGCTTTTCGACCAACAACTCGTTTGACAGTCTTTTGTAGTGTGAAGAAATATAACATCATATTCAACTTGAATACATTTGGACATCGGACAAGTTAGATCAACTAAGGTCAAAATCACAGCACTTGAGGTCAAGGTCACATTGTAGCGTGACTCAATAGCTGACAGCTAATCACATGTTTTTCTAAAAGATTTTAATTCCCCTACAACTAAATAACATTATTCTAATGCGCTCTCCGCCAGCTGTCTTCCACAACCCAGCTCGGTCGGTACTCCGATACTCGCCATCTGTTAATGTGCCGAAAAAGACGTTTGCATAATACAGTATAAGCATATGTTGGGCTGCCCTTGGTTGAATCTACTTTTGTGTTTACCATCATTTGTGTACCTGTACTGTCTATTTTGTTAGGTCTAATATAATCCTCCACCTGTCAACTCTCCAACAACCTGAACCTGTGATGCTTAAAAATACTGAATAAACTTACTAGTGAACAGTAAAATCTTGAGAAAAGATGGATCGTTTTTATCAAATAATCAGAGATTGATTGAACTTTAATTGCAAATTCGCAACCTTACAGTTTCCACACTAAGAATTCTCATTAAATACTCTCACCCCTGTGTCGGCGACGAGTTAATTTTTTCACAGACAAGCGCGTCACAACTGCTCGCATGAATCTGCACAGTTTTCCACCCATAAGGCTCGCAATCAACACTTTTACAATATGTGTTGTATGAAAAAAATTCGAGATTGTTTTTTTTTTCTACAGTGGGATTGTTCCAGACAAGAAATATTAAATTTGTTCTCTTACTTTCCAGCGCCTGAAACTTGACTTATTTTTCTGGTCAGGGCGCACGGCGGCATCTGACTCCTCACATGATTCCGTATCAAACTTTTTCAGACTTACCAAAGGTTAATGGTAAAAGCGTGAAAGATTTACAGGTACTAGGTAGAAATGTGCGCTTCAAAAGCTCATAATCTGAACTGAAATATGAGTTTTATAAAAGGTAATTTTTACTTGCATATCTCCACTTCAGTGTTAGCGAATTCTGAATTTAAGTGTATTAGCAGTGCGTTACGCTCCATTGTGAGATGTCACACTTAACATGTTTTGATGTGACTTACTGTAAAACTGTTACTGGACACATTATTAAAAATAATAGGTTTCTCCAGAGACAAACATCGACCAATCAGATGTCATCATTCATCAAGCAGACCTTCCGGTCCGCGACGTAATGAGTTGGAACGACCAGTTCCTCTTGCCGGCTTCAAATCCTCATTTTTCCGGGCATCAATTGTCTCTCTTCAAGTATTCATAACCTAAGAGACTGAGGGAGTGGGACTACGAACTCTGAGGCTCCCGTGAATTGCCGATGATTCCTGATATTCATATTTGATCCACAAATATTTTCATCTTAACACCTGTTGACCTATACGAGGATTAATAATTTTCGTTGCTACCTTCATAAAGGCAGGCCGCTTCACCTGCCAACAATGAAGCACCAAGTGAACTGTCGTGGAAGACCAGTGAAAAGACCTGTACGTTTGCAAAAAACGGAAGTCAGGTTCACACACTTCACACATTCGTTTAAATTTTTTTTGGAAATTTGATGAGAAGTTTGCAACCTTACTTAACGCATTTGTTTGAAATACAAGAGACATTCACTCTATGATTGAGATAACGATAAAGAGTAAGTCTCGGGCATTAAGAGGTGACCAGACCTGATGAGTAACCTGGAGGGTGAGTTACACACACTCCTGTCACGCACAAGGATCACTATATTACGTTTTTGACACCATCAGCCAACCCTCACACAATTATTTCTACAAACACACAACAATCAATACCTCACCAGGAAAAGAGTTCGCATCTTTTCAATTAATCACAAAGAAAGGTTTTTTAAACGTTTATGGATTTTCATTTCTTAACACATACGTACTTGGCCTTGTCTCTTGTTTCTGGCCGGAGGACAGATCGCTGTGATTGCTCCCTCCTCGAGGGAATACAGTACCCGTTGTCTACATTTCTTCTACTTTGATTGACTCACAATTTCTACGAGCTCAGCCTTGAACAGTCTCTCGCTCATAAACTAGTGCTACAGACGCTGGTGGAAAGAAACAGACCTAACACTTTGTTTTTGTAAATAGACATTTTAAAACTAATTTCCTCGATATTATCAATGAACAACAGCGAAATGTCTTTAATGTAGAAATGTCGCCGATATGGCTGAAGATTAAATATAAAATTTCTTAATCGACAAATTAATTTAGATTTTTTTTTATTATGGACTTTAAATAATCCTGTAGTGGATTTCTCCCCTACAAACGCTGTTTGTCGCTGAGTAGCCGACCCCACCAATTCCCCAGTGTATGCCTCGAGGTCAACCAGCGCCGCCATACATCACGGAGCGGGGGTCAACTACTAAGCCACGCCTACCCCCGCTATTTAAGACCTGACCTCGTGGTGATCTGCCTCTCTTTCTACCTCCACCAAACAACCAGCGACACCCGTCCTGCCTCAGACGCCGACCCCGGCCCAGCAGTAACCCCTGCCGCCCCTGACGCGGCCTCTGTTCCTGAGTGCGGACCCACACACCCCTCTTTTCTCCCTCAGGTACTCCCTGCTAATGTCCTGCACCCTGCTGCTGTCGTGGACCCAGCTGCTGTCACGAGCCCTCATCCGCTTCTGCTGACGCGGCCCCTGCTCCTGACCCAGGCCCACACACCCCAGCAGGCGCATCTGACGACTCTGTACCTGCCGTGAGGGAAGCACAACATTCATCGCCTCCACACACCCTTTTCTCCCTCTCTTCTCCCACAGATAGTGTGTATCTAGACAGTTGTATCCAGCGACAGGCTCATCCACGCCATCGCCGTTGTCTCACATGAGGCATGCACCGCCCGTTCTGCCTCACATGTGCTAAGCAACTCTGCAGACAACAAGTCTCCTACACCGCCTGGAGGGAAGGGGGAGTATTGTAGTGGACTTCTCCCCTACAAACGCTGTTTGTCGCTGAGTAGCCGACCCCACCAATTCCCCAGTGTATGCCTCGTGGTCGAGGTCAACCAGCGCCGCCATACATCACGGAGCGGGGGTCAACTACTAAGCCACGCCTACCCCCGCTATTTAAGACCTGACCTCGTGGTAATCTGCCTCTCTTTCTACCTCCACCAAACAACCAGCGACACCCGTCCTCCTCCGCCGCTGCCCGGCGGCCCTCGCTCCTCCTCCGCCTGCCTGGCCGCCCTCGCTCCAGCCGGCGAGCATGGCGACCCACAAGCTGTCCTTCTCTGAGCGTCATCACCAACCAGCTCTCTCTACATCACGTTTGTAACCATGGTGCCTTCCCAGCACCAAGCTGCATTGTACATCCAATACAACGTGTATATAGAGAGCACATTGTGAGTTTCCTTTCTCCAACCCATCCTGAGTGTGAACACAAACATCTCATACCCCACAATCCCTTCCTTGGTGTTCGTATTTATAATTGCAAGCGCCAGGTTTCGACATCAAAATAGATAAGTCATTATCTGCTGCTGTAACAGATGTGGTCGACTTTAGTGTTCCCCTTCCACAACACAGCTAAACGCTTTCTATTTCCATACTTCACTTATCAGCAGCACACCCCACACAGTTCATAAACCACTGACCACCATTCCGTAATGCAGTTAGAAATCTTACTTATACATGCACCTAATAACTCTCGTTCCCTCCGTTACTCTTTGGTTCAATTTATCACTTCTCATTCAATTTGTTGATGCATCTGCTTCCCGAGTGGTGAGGTAGCAGCAGGGTTGGCCAGGGACTGTACTGTGTTTATCACGGTTAGGTTGTGACCAATAATGGACTGTCGCTACATGTCTTCATAGAGCACGGCCACCCTTCACGAGTAACTGTACGAAACGGCTGCTGCTTATCGATCCCATACGAAAATATCTGATAATAAACTAAACGTCAACTAAAGAACAAATTTACATAAGTACGATTTAAAGGTTTATATTTAACAAACATGAGTTAGAAATCCACATTGCTTAACTGAACTACCTTTAAGTAGCGATTTACCGAGGTCGAGAAAAGGTTTGGTCGAACATACGGTATATCAAAAGTGATGTGTGGATGTATATGCATTCGTTTCTATGAAACCATTGTTATTCCCCTACATAAAAGTATGCATACACACATGGGCGCACCCATCCAAAAAAAAAAAAAAATAGTAGTTAGACAGATATATCACACAAGTTTACAAATAATTCAGCGTGTATATAAACAATGCAGGTAAACAGTTCAGTAGACAATGCAGGTATACAGTATACATAGACCGTGCAGCTATACAAGTCCCAATGTACCTAGACATTAAGGGTATGTAAACAATGGTAAGCAGTATAGCATTTCGATGAAGGTTATCCACTAAAACCATCAAATGTTTATTTCTAGTAGTGTCCTTTGTGTACCAGCTGTGATCCGCAGCGTGAAGCGGTGTTACACGTTACACAAAGAAAACATCAAATTAATGCCCCAGGGTGTCACAGAGGTTTATGGGGTTAGAGTGGGTCTCAGTGGGTATTACAGGTTCCTAGGGAGCCCCAGGTGCATTCTAAGGGATTCAATGGAGTTCCGATGGGGCGCCAGGGAGTTGGCAGGTGGTCCATAAGTGGTCCTAAAGCGTCCCAGCAGGTCCCAGGGTCCTAGATCAGCCCAATTATTTGCTGGAGGATCCTGGTCGGTCCCAGGGAGTTCTCATGAAGTCGAGGAGACCCCAGGGGTTCTTATAGGCTTCAATGTATCAGGGGGCCTGTAGGGGGTTCCAGACAATCTTAGGGGGTTCCCAGGGTAACAGGCTATCCCAAAGGGGTCCCAATGGATTTTGGTGGAGCATGGGAAGTTCCAGGTTTCTCAGTAGGTCACAGAAATGTCCCATAGGGTCCTAGGGGGTCCCCTAACCCAACTTAACTGAACCTATACAAAATTAACCTCACTCAACCTAACCTTGTCTAACCTAACTCCACCCAACCAAACCCAACATAACGTAACGTAACGCAACCTAACCTAACCTTACCTAACACAACTCAACCTATAGTAAGTCAGTAAAATAATGTTAATAAAGTAAGGGGTTTATTTACTCTGCTAAAACTGTAAAGGTTATATTGTGACCTGGAGGAGTGAAAGACAACTGAAGCCAGATTTAAAAGGGCAGGGATTTCATCATCCTGGTCGGCCCATCCACCAATCAAGTCTTGTATGTGTTAACTATGGTACATAAGGATTATAAAATACGAAAATAACTCTCTCTCCTCGCTACTGTAACTACCACTCCCTACCCACCTCTCGTCACCCCTACCTTCCTCCTCCTCTCCTGCCCCGCCCCCGTCACCCCTACCTTCCTCCTCCTCCTCCTCCTCCTCCTCCTGTCCCGCCCCATCACCCCTACCTTCCTCCTCCTCTCCTGCCCCGCCCCCGTCACCCCTACCTTCCTCCTCCTCTCCTGCCCCATCCCCGTCCCCTACCTTTTCCTCCTCTCCTGCCCGCCCCCATCACCCCTACCTTCCTCCTCCTCTCCTGCCCCATCCCCGTCACCCCACCTTCCTCCTCCTCCCTTCCCTGCCCCCCATCACCCCTACCTTCCTCCTCCTCTCCTGCCCCATCCCCGTCACCCCTATCTTCCTCCTCCTCTCCTGCCCCGCCCCCCATCAACCCTACCTTCCTCCTCCTCTCCTGCACCCCCCATCTCCTACCTTCCTCCTCCTCTCCCCTGCCCCCATCATCCCTGCCTTCCTCCTCCACCCCTTCCCCCCCCCATCACCCCTACCTTCCTCCTCCTCTCCTGCCCCGCCCCATCACCCCTACCTTCCTCCTCCTCTCCTGCCCCGCTCCTGTCACCCCTACCTTCCCTCCTCCTCTCCTGTCCCTTCTGTCACCCCTACCTTCCTCCTCCTCCCATTCCCCGCCCCATCACTCCTACCTTTCTTCCTCCTCCTCCCCTGCCCCGTCCCCCTTCACCCCTACCTTCCTCCTCCTCCTCTCCTTCACCTCCCTTTCCATCCTTTGCTGAAAAAATGTCTCGCTTATAAAAACAGATGAGAATCACACATGCTAAGCAACAATTCTCGAATTATAACCGTAAAAAAACATGGTCATCGATACACAACCAGGCGCATCCACCCACTCAGAGCTGACCAGCCCATCCTCCAATGATTAACACTTAAGTTCCCTCACATGCACCAGAGACACATAAAATCCCCAAGTAAACTACAACTACAACCCCGTGAGAGACCCGGGAACATAAAACCCCCGGGGTCTACAATATTTCCTACTTACCCTCTAACCTATAACTTTTTCAGCTGGGTTCCTTACCTGGTGGAGATCTCTACCTTTTTATACCATCTCTTGATCTGAGGCTCGTAAATCCTCTACGCCATCAATATATCGTTCCAGACGGGACATAATTTCCAATATTCTCAATTTCACTTGTTAACTTTATTGCATTGACGAAGATTACTAGCATGTGAGCGGCAGTCAATATCCGAGGCGCAGGCCATCTTGGCCCGCCCGCAGCCTGGCACACGGTCCAACTTGGTTTGCCCACCTCCATAAGCATGAAAGATTGATTAGGTAGGAGAGAGATGTTATTCAGATAGATTGAATTTAATCCAACAAATGTAGCTCGACTCGCCCTCGAGACACCGCAAAATTGCGGCAAAAATGTAAGCCTTTTGAAGCACACCATGTGGAGAGTTAGTTCCAGTTTCTGTACTTACCACGGCGACGCGTGCACGGCATCTGTGACGGAGGAGGTGCACGGCAGAAAGAGGAAGGAGAACGGGAGGCGCCGTGCACTACCTTGAGATATGAGCACGTCTTCCCCGCCCTACACTAAACTAGGAAATGCTATATATGAGCAAATTATCGTGGGCGTGTGCGGGGTGGTGAATGAGTCCCGCCACTGCTGAGGGAGGACCTCCACCCTGCTCACCTCAGCCCTCCTCCTCTTCCTCCTCCCGCACCTAAAGAACAAGAGAACACATCCTGCAGTTACGGGCGAGTGTCAGTACAACCTTCGAAGCCATTATGGTCTTGGTCTTCATAGTGTCGTAACTTGAGTGATCCACTCAGATACTTTCTCACATCCCAATAGAAAAAACAAATAACGCTCGATCATCCAAGACTCTGTGGGGCGTGACGAGCTCTCATGGGGAAGAGGAGGTGGACTGGTGATGCTAACACACACACTGTACTGCACCACGGGGAGAGAGAGAGAGAGAGAGAGAGTGAGTAAACATAGTAGGGGTGGGCGGGCGGGAGGGAGGGAGTGACCCGCCACTCGCTTGGTCGCCCACACGTGAAATAGACGCCCAAACTGGCGTAAATAATCATACACGCGTCCGACTACGCCTGTCTGTCTTCATATGAGTATATTTCTGTGTTTGTGTCGGTATATATGAGTATACAATATGGATGGATGTATGTGTGGGTATAGCTGTGTGTGTACTCGTACGTGTGTGTGTGTGTGTGTGTGTGTGTACACCGGAAAGTTAACTCTGTTGTCACCGCAGTGATCGTTATCGACTGTAAACCCAATTACACGAGAACTCTACAATGCTCAGTGATTGGTCGAAGACAAGAATGACTACGACTGTGGAGGATCTGAACAATACTTATACAACTACGGCGCTGTGGAGGATCTAATCTGTTGTCGGGTAGAAAAGCGAATCTATTGATTACATTGTTATCGGCATAATAAACAATGTACAATAGCAGGACAAAAAAGTAGAGTGGTCGAAAAGTCTCTGTGCACCTTCATTAACTAACCGTATCGCCATTTACCTTTTCCTATTTAAAGTATCTAACTACTGTATTAAAAATGGTCACAATAAAGGATAGAAATGGATAATTTGTTGCAGTAATCAATAAATAGAACGAGATGCTATATCCAAAAATGCAGGTAGGACAAAAGGAAATATTACTGCACTCTCCTGTTAATTATTACAGGTGCACAGGGACTTTTTGATCACCCAATATAAACACAGAGGAGATGATTCATGGACGCCATACCTGGACTGGGGTGAGGTCGGCTGGAATGGTCTTATATCCTTTACTCTTTATGAACCAAATATCATCATAAGTTGCCGAATATCAAGATAATATCAAGTAAGGAAGATTTCAGGGAGGGTACAGGAAGCAGGGAGGGTACTGGAGGCAGGGAGGGTACCGGAGGGAGGGAGGGTACCGGAGGGAGGGAGGGCACAGGCGGCAGGGAGGGCACAGGCGGCAGGGAGGGTACAGGCGTCTCCTGACGATCTCTCACCCATTTGCGGACGAGCACTCACCCACCTGCGGACGAGCACTCGCTTACCTACGGACGAGCACTCGCCTACCTGCGGACGAGCACTCGCCTACCTGCGGACGAGCACTCGCTTACCTACGGGCGAGCACTCACCTTCTCGCTGACGACCGTCGAATATCTCGCCTGAGTAATGGAAAACGAATAACTTCCGGCGAATAATATTATAAATCATCTGAATTTTGGTTCAAGGTGACAGTTCCGTCGATCTGCTTAAGGCTTAATCTCGTCACTCATGGTCATTACAGCCCCGGGGAATCATATTATACTAAGATGAAACACAAGTAAAATTAATAGACATTCCGAAACTAACTTTTAACCCCAATACTTCAAGAAAAATAAATACCAAAAAGCTCACGACACACTACGTCGGATACCATTGTAGGGGTATCGAGATATTAATGTTGTCTAGCACTCAGGATGGAAGGAAACTCTAATGTGGTT
>NW_024735442.1:12929622-12940092 GCF_018991925.1 Homarus americanus
ACGTCCACTACACCATCACGTCCATCCGTTTAAAAGCTTCTTTTAAAATTTAACTTATAAGTTTCCAGGTGAAACGTCCAACGGTAAAAAAAAATACTGAATGGATATTTTGGTATCCGAAAATATATTGGAATCGCTACCACAGCAACAATAAATAAATAAATAACCCAACACCAAGGATCGGATCCTGCCACAGCTGGCCCATGGACAACAACAAACAACCGAGCATCGCATAAACCCGCTCGAATCCTTTACCGGCGAACTTCATTACCGAATCCCATGAAGCCAATTACGATCAAGGCGCGGCGTTGTGGTCCCCTTATTGTCTAGCATCCCCTTATAATTTCCCCTTCTCATTTCCCCCTCATCATTCCCCCTCGCCTCCCTGCCACTTGTCACTGAGCATAAAGAATCGTTTTCGCTGCCTCTCGCTCCCGTTTTCATTATCCTCACACCAGGCGCGCATAATGGAAAATGGGAAAAGTTTGATTAGAATCAGCGGGACGGACACAATGTAATATTGGTCAAACTGAGGCCGGGCGGGTAAAAACACCAGGGTTTCTTTAATATTTTGCTCAAATATAATTTTCTTTGGTCTGTTTTTTTGGAGAATTTTGGAAACTACTGTTTAAAAATATATATTTTTGGTAGCATAAAATGTCATTCGTATAATGACCAAATTAAATATAGTTGGTAAAAATCTTGTGTGAAACAAATAAGATTCCTGCATGCATGAATATAGTACGCTGAAATAGATTCACCTGCAAGCAGTTTTTTATACAAGAGAAACTTGTATATAATAAGTACACAAAAATAGTAAATATTTCTTCATGATTCATATATACAGAATTTTTATGCCCTTAAAATTTAACTCCAAATATATATATATATATATATATATATATATATATATATATATATATATATATATATATATATATATATATATATATACTGTATATATATATATATATATATATATATATATATATATATATATATACAGTATATATAATAAATCATGAAGAAATGTTTACTATTTTTGTGTACAAAAACTTATAATTGATTTCAAAATTAACACGCACACACACAACATAAATTTCTATAAGCAGACAACCCAAAAAATAATAATAAAATAACACATTGTAAAGATGAAGTTGACGAGAGAGGACGCTTGCGTAGATTAATACAGTTTGTCGTCACCCGCCCTCTGTGAGGTGACGACCGCTCTCCTCTCCACAGCATGTTGTATTGTCTGCCCACCTCCCTCTACACACACACACACATACACACACACACACACACACAAAATTCTCTGACCATTCTCTGTCTCATTCTTAGTTCCATCATCTTTTCACTTTACTCTCTCCACCCATTGTAAGATTTTTCCTCAACTTTCCGTAAGATGCATGAGACTTCTTATTTGATGAAATTATTACCATGTCTCATGTCTTCTCTGTCCTGAAAGTAATTCTTTAAATTGTTTATAGAACCCAAATTTTACTTCTTTCCGGTCATTGCGACTAGCATTTTCAATATACAGGGTGGTGCATCAGTCGCTTCATCGAGAACAACTTTACATTACAGCTTATGTGTCACCCCGCATAAACACTGTTTATTGGACATTAATCCACTTACTCGGCTTTTTTATTCGGGGCAGGGAGGGGGGAGGGTAATTTCTGTAAAAGAGGAAAACGTCATATTTTTGGTAGCTTAGTTCTTAAGAGTAAAATCACTTTTATAAGTAAAACAGTTAAGATACCCGACTTTGCCCGGATGGAAGGAAAGGAGAGAGTGCACGACCATTCCTTAGGTTACCAGCACCTCCCTACCCAATTTCATCTCCATCTTCAAAACTATGGAAATGCATATGACCCGAGGGTGGGGGATCATGGTCGAGGCCGACCCACCGAGGAGGGACAGAGATAGATCAGGACTATCCCCCAGTACTACTAAATATAGACGTACAACAAACCCTACTACTTTAGTAAAGTATTTAAACCTTAACCAGATCCTACTGGTTGTTTTAGACCTACACCAATCCTAACTAGTATTTATACACCTACAACAATCTCCACTAGTAGCTATAGACCTACAACAATCCTCAGAAGTACTACAACAGTTATTGACTTTGACAGAGTTAATGCAGGAAATCAACACACACCGCTAGACACTATCACCAAATTTCACTGGCAAAATCCACATCCATTTACAAAATTGGAAGACTCGGGTAGGAGTTTCACTGCCCGAATAATGAAAAGAATACAACGAAACTATTCAGAATACAAATGAGAAGAGCGGGTCTTTTAAGAAAGTCAATAACGCTTCAAGGAAGGTTTTGGGAAAGCTCGGCAAATCCCCACAGAGTTCTACTGAGCGAAATATTGAGAGCCACTCAAGTTTACTTATGTAGGGTGGAATGGACCCCAAGGTGTGTGTGTGCGCTCGCACACGCGTATGTATGTATGTACTGTATGTGTGTGAATGGAAGACTAGAGGTTAATTAAAGAACACTATGAACTAAAAATTCTCGAGTATGAAGATGATTAAATCCTTTGTCTAGTTGGTGATAACTTGATTGAAGAAAACGAATATATATATATATATATATATATATATATATATATATATATATATATATATATATATATATATATATGTATAGTTATATATATACATATATATATATATATATATATATATATATATACATATATATATATACTTGGGGGCATGATTTTTCAGTTTGACTGTACATCTCGAGTCCAACTTCCCTAAGATTATTTTCTTTTGGTGATTTCACACACCATGAGTACTTCATCCTCGCTGAAAATTGGTCGCCTCGTTTTTGCAGTTGATCCTTCTATCTTTTGTATATAAACAAACTACTATCACGTGCATTGATCTCAGCTGATTTATCCTTCTCTTGTGATTGGCTGATGATTTTATTAACTGAGCGACGATTGGCCAACTAGCTCATGCACTGCCATCTACTCGGACAAGAGAACTGATTTACAGTGTAAACACTTGAGTTACAGACTTCTTACGTACCCGTAATTAAATTTTGAGTGTGAGAAATTTGCGGGACTGTAAGCAGTCTGTAAGTTATGGTACCGTATGTCTGCTACTGTACGTAACTGATGGGGCATTTTGAGTATGCAGCCCCTAGTGCCGGATACTCAAAAACATTTATGGGACTGTATGGACTTACAGTCTCAGATCGGTATACTCAAAACCATTATTTGACATCGAACTCCATAAGTTACCGCAAGTAACTTACACCAGCTACCGAGGTTGTGTAACACTCTCAACCCGGATGTAGTAGTGACTAATTCCCGATTGTATAGAAAATAATAATAATATATGTTGTAATAATGCTTGTTAGACTTGTTTTATCATAGAATAAAGAAGAAAATGTTTTGTACATCAACATACTGAAATATGATATTTCACTTTTGTCTTTTTCGTAACTTTTTTGTTGTATAATAAGCGGCTTGAGTGTTTGTGTTTGTCTCAGTTTGGAAGAGACGCATCTTTTGTCTTCTTACACATTATAAAGTATTTCTTACCAAAATAGAAGGTTTGTATTGTTCACACTTAGGGTAAAAATATGTTTTATGACTGAGTAAACTTGCAGATAGAACTTATTAATGTTGTATAGCCGTAAATATCCCTCAGTAATGAAAGCCAAATAGGAGGTCAAGTGAACATTCCTGCCAAGACTTCGCCTTGTTTTTCTAATATTCAACCAATAGCCTTAGCCTATTTTCTTATGTGTAAGGCTTATGATAACATGAAAGGCTATAAATTTCCATAGGCTAGCGAAAATTAAATGATATTAGGTGTAAAATATGGATTGCAATTAACTTGATTAATAGGTGCCTATATAACTGCTTTTTCAGTCTTAGGCAAATAAATGTTTAAACATGGGGCCTACTTAATTTAGTTAGAACATGAGGATTATTTAAATAAGAAATTATACTAATAGGGTATAGGTTAGATAGGTTTGGTTTGGTTATGTTATGTTATGTTATGGTATGTTAGGTTAGAGAATGTGTACATGTTTTTTTGGTGAGCGTCAGGCCGTCAGTGAGACACTTTGTCTAGCAGCTACCTTAGGCCTAGTTCCAGACTTTCCTTGAACGTTATCATAGGTAGAGTATTAATTTAAGAAAATTTACGGCTAATCCGATATATTTTCAGGTTTTAAATTGTTGTTTTTTGTATGAACTTGAAGACAATTCAGACCAAATGTTCCCAACATTGAAAGGAAAACACCAGGGTCTAGGCTAAATGAGTAATTTAAGAGAAGTGATTTGTCATTTAGGTTAGGCAAGGCTATACTATCATTAACCAATTTATTTGAATTTGCCCAGAATAAGGCTATCTTAGTATAGTTTATGTGTCTTGTCACAGGCCAACATTATGCAAGGGATTATTTACCTAAATTCTAGTGGGGTAAAACACCAAATACTGTGAGATCTCTGTTAGCCGGAACAATTGGTGAAGAGCACTACCGTGAATGAATGAGTGTTTTCCCGTTAACGAGACAGTTATCACAAATCAAGAAAATATCCCTCATCCCCAGAATGTTTATGGTAATGGAAAAATTTTCTCGGTAGTTCCTGCAATTGCCCATTACATCATCTCTCGAACCCGGAAATATATCCCCCATCTCCAGAATTTTCTCGGTTATCTGGGAAACTTTCCTCATAGTTTTCAGGAAAATGTGCCTCTCTGAAAGTCATTTACCTAAGCCGTAAGTTTCCTGCAAAATCATGCTTTGGGAATTAATTTTAGATAAAATTTCAATTACGGCTGCTGTTCCTACCAGAAATCAGTTTCAAATGCGAGTATGTGACAGACTTTGAGGCAAGAGGATGTCTTTTAAATGTTTTAACACCCTTATTTACTTGAATAATGAAAAATTTTTTTCAATTTTAAATGAATAGAGATTTTAACACGTGCATTTTTCAGTATTTTACCCCTAAGAGCCAGGCAAAACCTTAAGGCCGTAATTTTTGTTTTTCACAGGCATAACCCTTTTATTCTAGGCCTAATGATAAAACTTTGAATTAGTTAGTATCAACATAAAAACAATACTAAGGAGTCTGCAATATATGGTACTGTATCTCGCTAATATACGTAACTTATGAGTTGTTTTGAGTATCCGGCCCCTGGTCTGACGGTTCCCTTCAGGTTAATTAATTACTTTCGTAATTAACATCCTTACAACAATTTCACCATGAAAAAGAGGTGACTTCAGCCTCGGTGAACAATCACTGGCATCTCTAGGGCCGACGTCAATGATACTCACTGCCGACTCTACCCTGACTTATATTGACAATTAAGCTAACAGTAAATACAATTGAAGCTTTCAACATCAGTCACAACGGATCTTGAATGCTTCATCTGCAATTTTTCAAGACCTGCAACAGTTACACATTCTAACACTAAATATCTCCTTCCAGTCCATCACAAGTTCACACAACCGGTTCGTATCTAACATAGTTGGTCTATTCACGTAACTAGCTATAATTAATGACAACTTTAAATTCAGATTTTTGTACTTTACATCACTCTAATTTACCTTCTGTGCTCAAAATCTCTCCAGTATAGGTTCTCAACTTGATACCCGAGTCTTCTAAAGGCACATGCACAAATAGCTTCTCTACTCATTATGGAGAAATCAGCTGCAGTATCCACTTCCATGGTTACAATTGTGCCATTAATGCGTTAGTTCACATTATACCTATGTTTAACTTTCTCTTCATGGACACATCATTATCAGGTTCAAAACTTCTAACACTCATGAATACCGTTTTTCATTTCCTTCTCATCACCTTCGACGACATATAATCTACCTTTATCACTTCTGGCAGAGGCTGTAATTTCTTTCTCACAGGCAGGAGCAATATGTCCAATACGCTGACAATTTTAACATCTTGAATTTTTGAACTTACACTGAAAGCTTTCATGTTTGCCTAGGCATGTTTTACATTTTAAATTAGCATGTGTTCCTTGTTCTCTGGCATAATTCTTCCTTTGTAGCCACAGTTACTACTGCCAACTGTTTCACAACCGGCACTGGGAACAAGTTCTCTGGTGTTTTTCTCTGCTAATGACATGCTTTTTCAAAAGTTAATTTTGTGGTGTTCATTCACTTATTTTGCATTTTTTTATAATTCAGACCTATCAAAAACCTGTCTCTTAAGAGCTCTGTTCAAGAACTGTCCAAAGTTACAGTGAATGGATAACTTCTTCAAAGCTACTATATAATCACCGATTTATCTTTCCCTCTATCTCTTGTGCCAAATTTGTAACTTTCAGCAATCTCAAGTGGAGCAGGATCAAAATGTTGCATCAGAATCTTGGCAATCTGAATCAGTGAGGAGTCTTTTGGTTTGTGTGGAGCAGAGTAGAATAAACATTAGCTCCTACCTCTGTCAAAAAGATTGCTTTCCTTTTCATTTCAAGAGCCATTAACTCATTGGCCCAGGAAGAAGTAGTCCATTTTCTCACAATATGATGTGAAGTTCTCCTTGTTTGCATCATACTCCCCCACTCTTCCAATGTATCCACTGACGCAGGCCTTCCCTTCAGTGGTCACTATCCTCTCTTCAAGGACTTCAACACTTTGTGAATCCCATCCTCGTCGCCATCTTACACGATTTAATGGGAGAATGAGAAGCCACATGCCAAGTCTTACTCCAGTCGTTTATTGTTATGTACCATGTGCCTAACACATTCGTGATTACACAGGCCTAAACACATTCTAACTTTGGTAAGAAGTAACAATATATAATGTATATATCAATAAAGGCAGCATATAAACACACACATAACCTACTGAAATAATTATGTCCCTAATTAATTAGTACAGAATTACATATACTGTGCAATGTACTGTACCTTGGAAGAATATGGAACAAAATTATTAGCAATCTGAAATACTCAGTTACCGTTAAATGTTTATTAGATACCAGCACAGAGAAATGGTTATTACAAATCAGTTAAAAACACCTACATTAGCTCATTCCTTCCTCCCAACTGGGTACCATTTTAAATTACAATCCAGTCGCTGAAACCATTTATAATATAACTTTTAAACTCAACCTGGTTTCTTCTTAATTTCTTACTTCATTTATTTTCTCCATTAGTTTTGTCTAGTTATTTCATTTCATATAATTACTCCATAACCTCTGATCTTTGGTATTGTGGCTCGGGGGTTATGACATGGGTACACTGTAATTCTGATATCAAGCAATGGGAGAGAATGATGGGGGTCAACTCCCTGGCTTTACTTATTTGGTACTGTTAAACTTAGGTACATTTTCCACTTACATGTACAAGAACACACACAATACTCTTACATAGCACCTTTGAGCACTATTACAAGTGGCAATGATGCCAGTTACAGCACCAACACTAATACTTTAACATCACCAGAATTTGTAGCTTCTCTTCACCACTATGGTACCTTTGCCCACACACAAACTGATGGTCAACCTACTCTTGCTGACTCCAAACACTCAGACAATTCAGGTGAATACATACAGGTGTATTCAGAGGAATAACACAGCCACCATATACCCCTACTGAGTAGTGGACTCACCCATAACAATGAAGGGGGCTGGCACTGTTTGCTCTGCCTGTGATATCAACAAACTGGACATTGAACGGCTGACCAGTTGACTGGATCCCAGAGGAGGTGGTTAGTTCCTGACGCTCGTGTTCACGAATTTACCCGAGTTCACTGGCCTTCATCCATCTCCCAAATTAGTGTGGAGGTCGTCCCAATCTACAAGGCTCTTGGCCAAGAGGAACCTGTGGGTGGAGGAGTTTCAGACACTGGGCCGAGTTTGTCGACATGAACGTCAACGTTTCAAAAGGACGCTAATGTCGTGAGATTACTTCACTTAATACACGTCAGTTACGTTACTGTATCACTTGCATATTCAAACTATAACACGGAGCTGGACATTACCTGTGCGTGGAGGAGTTTCAGACGCTGGACTGATGCCTGAGAGCGTCAGTGCCCCGCACTACTCCTCCCTCGATCAGCTTCGAGTTCCACTCACCCAACAGCTCTGCCTGAGCTGTCGATTACACCCAGTAGATTCTGAAAGATACTTGGTCTGACAGCTCCCTTCAGGTTAATTAATTTCATAATTAACATCTTTACAACAATTACACCATGAACATCAGATTCTCTGATTTTCATATGTAAAAAGAGGGTGACTTCAGCCTCGGTCAACATCTCTAGGGCCGACGCCAATGATACCTCACTCTCGCTGCCGACTCTACCCTGACTTATATTGACAATTACACTAACAGTAAATACAATTGAAGCTTTCAACATCAGTCACAACGGATCTTGAATGCTTCAACTGCAATCAGACATCTCTAAGTTGACGCAAAGCAAGGGTATTCTCTTACCAATTCAAATGCATGAACATCCTGTCCGGAATTTAGGTATACAGTACTTGAGTTTCTATGGTAATGCGACATAAATAACGGAAGACTATCTCCTGAAGTGGTTAGAGACGAATGCTTCAACTGGGAGACTCAATAAGGTTTACAGGTTTTGTGGGTGTGGAGAGTAATATGAATTATTAGGTTTTGACAGACGAGCCATGTCATTATGACCATGACACCCCTTCCCCAAGATTCATATTATGCGGTAACATTCAGAAAACATGTATACTGTAGTAGTTACACATTCTTTAAATAACATACTTTCGGTTAATGGTTTCACAATATGGTGCACACACTAAATCATTAATACAAAATATAATTTCCCATACACAAATAATTCACATATAACAATAAAATAGAATATCATTCACTATAGGTTATCTGAATTTTGGTCATTATGAAGTGGTAATCGGTTATCATACAATTAGAATGTGACACGGCAGGAACAATGACTGGCGAGGCAGGAACCAGGGCCGCCGCTTCCATTACGCGAGGTTAGCAAATGCTAAGGGCGCTAAAGATGCTAAGGGCGCCAACAGATAGTGTCACCACCACAGCTCCATTCTTCACAGCCAACAGATACAGTGTCACCACCACAGCTCCATTCTTCACAGCCAATAGATACAGTGTCACCCCCACAGCTCGAATGTGCTGCATCCAGGGCTGCACCTAAGAACATAAGGAGTCTGCAATAGGCTGGTTGGCCTGTGCATGGCAGCTCCTGTCGAGAGTTACTACCACTATCATCCATGAATCTATCTAGCCTCCTTTTGAAACTTTCCAGAGTTCCCGCACCACCCTATTTGTGAACCAGTTTCTTCCTATCTCCCTCCTAAACCTAAACTTATCCAACTTGAATCCGTTGCTCCGAGTCCTATCCTGCAGTGCTCGGATATTATAAGAACTTTATCTATATCCCCTTTATTGATTCCTTTCACCTACTTAAATACTGCTATCATATCTCCCCGCACTCTTCGTCTTTCTAGGGAATGCAAGTTAAGTTTCTTTAACCTATCCTGATATGGAAGGTTTCCAAGTCCCGGAATCATTTATGTCATTCTTCGCTGCACCGACTCAAGTGAATTTATATCCATTCTATAATAGGGGCACCAGAACTGAACCGCATAATCGAAGTGCGGTCTGACTAGCGCAAGATATAGTTGCAATAAGACCTCTGCACTCTTGTTACTTACACTTCTAGATATAAAACCCAATACTCTGTTTGCCTTATTTCGAACATTAGCGCACTGTTTTCTAGGCCGTAGGTCCGGGCTTACAGGTACCCCTAGGTCTCTTTCACAAGTCGACTTCTCTAGGTTGATGTTGTTAAGGCTGTATACATTATAAGTATATGTTCTTCCAATATTAAGTACTCTGCACTTGCTGGTGTTAAATTTCATTTGCCATTTTTCAGACCACCCCTGCAGTATATTTAGATCCTTCTGTAATGCATTTGCATCCTGCCCTGAATTAATTTGCCGCCCTATTATGGTGTCATCCGCAAACTGGCTTATGTCACTGCTGATCCCAGTATCTAGATCGTTTATGTAGATTATGAACAAGAGTGGGCCTAGTACTGACCCCTGGGGAACCCCACTGGTTGCACGGCCCCACTCAGATTTAACACCATCTACGCTGACCCTCTGAGTTCTATCGGTGAGCCATGATTTTATCCAATTTAAAACTTTCCCCTCGATACCATGAGCCTTAATTTTTCTCAGAAGCCTCTGATGCAGTGCTGTCAAATGCTTTGCTAAAGTCTAAGTAAATAACATCGTAATTTTCGTCATTATCTACTACCTCGAAGACTTTCCTAAAAAACGTTAGCAGATTTGTTAGACAAGATTTTCCCTTTGTAAACCCATATTGAGAGTCGTAGATTAAGGTTGCACTTGTTGACCCTACCGACTGGCCATCCTCAATGTCCAACCAGGAAAAAAGCAGAACTTGTTCGCAGAGGACCTTACAAGTTGATCTTAAATATGTGTTTCC
>NW_024735442.1:12940192-12999635 GCF_018991925.1 Homarus americanus
CGTCTGAGTGGGGGGACGGGGAGTTCGCACGACGGGGCAACCGCCAGCATCCTGGCTGTCCTCGACATTACGTAGAAAGAGCTGCCGCCTCCACACCTCGACTGTGGGGGTTAAGCTCGCGACGTCACGGTCGTTGATCCACCCGACCCACCTCGGGTTTCACGGACCATGGAGTCCTAAGCGTGTGTGGAGTCAGAATGGGCTCACTGAGCCTGAAGGCGGATGGGGGCAACGGACGCCTGGTGCGTCCTGGGCAGATCCTCAACCAGCTGCCTCTGTACGCCAGCCCAGCGGCATTTGCGGGTTGAGACCCCCAGGGTCTCAACCCATGTGTTCTGTATGGCATGATGGTCAGAGGTGGTTGGTTAGAGGGTCTGCCAGAACTGGTACTGCTCATCGCCAGCCAGGCTCAGTAATGTTCAGTGGGACAGCTTCAACGATTGCCTCAGGCCGAGCTGAAAATCGTCTGATGGTGGCTCTGTTAGTCCATGAAATAAAGCCTCCACACGCTTTGGTCTCTCAGCGCACGTCGCCACGCGCTTCTCTGGTAGCGCGTCGCGCCACGCTACTCTGGGCGCGCCGTCGCCCACGCTTCTCTGCGTGGCGCCCGCGTCGCCCACGCTTCTCTGGGCGGCGCGCATGCCACGCTTCTCTCTGGGCGCGCATCGCCACCTTCTCTGGGCGCACGTATGCGCTTCTCTGGGCTGGCGCGCGTCGCCCGCGCTTCTCTGGGCGCGCCGCGTCGCCACCCTTCTCTGGGCAGCGCGTCGCCACGCTTCACTGGGCGGCGCACGTCGCCCGCGGCCTGCTCTGGGCGCGCACGTCGCCACGCTTCTCTGGGCAGGCACGTTCAGCAGTTTTTTCTCTGGGCGTACGCGTGGCGTACAGTTCCGTCACGGCATATGCTGCGGCCTTCAATGCAGTGGCTCATCGTGTCTTGACCGAGATTTATTCCACCAGTCAATGCGATAACAGCTCGTGGGTTCAACATGACGGGTGCATGTCATTCTGGTACTCCGAGCAAGCCAGCTAAAATGGTTCTTGCCACAAACTCAGAAACGACAAGGTGACCCATTCTATCCTCACCCTAACAATTGATGAATGCGGGTCCCACCCGTGAAAAAGCAAGAAATAGTCGTTGGGCGACGCTGGCGCTCACTAAGCAGGCCATGTCCCCACAAATGATAAAGAGTTGAGCTAGTCTTGGGACACCTGCGTTAACATTTGATGAATATACTGCCCCCACTCAAACTTCACCAGATAATGGCGGCATGCCGACTCGTCGGCGCATGCTTCTCTGGGCGCACACGTCGCCACCTCCGGTTGGGTGGTGGGCAGCCCAAAATGTTTGGGCGCGCCCCCACACACGCCGTCCGTCCCAACGAGCGTGTTTAGCCTTAGCAATGGTGACCTTGACCAAGCATCGGTGCCCAGCGCATAGCAGGTCTACTAGCAACACAATAAATGCGGAAAAGAAGGCCTGGGGTGAGAGTGCTGCCTCATTCAACGCCAGCCAACTCGACCAACTCCCTCACACAGCCAAAGCAGCACAAGAGGAGCTACCCAGACACTTAAAAGAGTAAGTATATGCTTATTAATGTCACGGTGTTTTTCCATTGGGTTACTAAATTAAGTAAGTTAGAGTATTTAAGTGACGGGTCATGTGAGGAAGCTCGCGCCTCCTACCGAAGTATAGACAGAGCTCCCTCTCCTCTCCATTTTCCCTTCCTTCATATCTTTGAGTTGTATATAAAATTAAATGGGTTTTATGTCTAATTTTCATATCTATAAGCCTATTGATTGATTTTTTTCTCTTAAGAGTTATCCTCAGGAAATCACAGAGTTCTACTGAGCGAAATATTGAGAGCCACTCAAGTTTACTTATGTAGGGTGGAATGGACCCCAAGGTGTGTGTGTGCGCTCGCACACGCGTATGTATGTATGTACTGTATGTGTGTGAATGGAAGACAAGAGGTTAATTAAAGAACACTGAACTAAAAATTCTCGAGTATGAAGATGATTAAATCCTTTGTCTAGTTGGTGATAACTTGATTGAAGAAAACGAATATATATATATATATATATATATATATATATATATATATATATATATATATATATATATATATATATATATATATATATATATGTATATTTATATATATACATATATATATATACATATATATATATACTTGGGGGCATGATTTTTCAGTTTGACTGTACATCTCGAGTCCAACTTCCCTAAGATTATTTTCTTTTGGTGATTTCACACACCATGAGTACTTCATCCTCGCTGAAAATTGGTCGCCTCGTTTTTGCAGTTGGTCCTTCTATCTTTTGTGTATAAACAAACTACTATCACGTGCATTGATCTCAGCTGATTTATCCTTCTCTTGTGATTGGCTGATGATTTTATTAACTGAGCGACGATTGGCCAACTAGCTCATGCACTGCCATCTACTCGGACAAGAGAACTGATTTACAGTGTAAACACTTGAGTTACAGACTTCTTACATACCCGTAATTAAATTTTGAGTGTGAGAAATTTGCGGGACTGTAAGCAGTCTGTAAGTTATGGTACCGTATGTCTGCTACTGTACGTAACTGATGGGGCATTTTGAGTATGCAGCCCCTAGTGTTCATAAGAGAATGATACGACAGGTCAAAACTGAAATTGTATTTCCTTGATTTACTGATCTCAGAGAATCCGATGAGTGTATTGAAATTATTGTCATTTTTATATTTAAGATTCTCATTTATCTTGTTTGCTTAACCTGTCGACTGTAGAAAACTTTGAAGTGTAACTTATACTCTTGGGAAGAACTGATGTTTTGGTCAGGAGCTCTGCCAAAGTCTATATACGAAAGATAGGAAAGCTCAAGCTTTTGGGTGTGTATGTAGTAAGGGCCTCTGAGGCATATGGCGTTGGTATTGGTGAGAACATCGTATGTTTGTTTACCGAATACGTCAACTTCGGTGGCACCAAGTTTGTACACGGCAGCCATGCCTCACCAGTGTGGAAAATCCAAAGAAATTCATCCTATTTTTATGTTTCATCGATTCCCTCGACAACAGGAACAGTTGAGTGTATGTATAATGCATAATTAACACAATATATGGATGTTGGTGTAAAATAGTAAATTTCAGTGTATGTATTGTATAACAAAGAAAAATGAATATGTATTCATTTTCTATATCTATGCATTAATTTAATATGTTTGCCTGATTTTTTTTTTCTTTTTACTTTACCTTTATCTTCATCACTGATTATTTTATTTATTTATTTATTTTATTTTTTGGGCCACTTACAGTGGCCATGGTTCATACATTCTAGCAATTTTAATGAAACAATGTTATCAGGATCACCACGCAAAAGCCTCAGGGCTATCATGACGTTGACTTCAATTATTCTATCTTTGACACTGGGTATGGGCCTACCTAGTTCTTTCCTAATATTTAGTACTTTAGTGCTCGTGGGACATCCTAGGATGATTCTGAGTGGTTTATTTTTCATTTTTTCGAGCTTGTCAATGCCTTTCCCGTCAGAAAGGACCAAGGCTGAAGCGTGGTAATCTAGCAGAGATCTTATATAGCCTAGGTACATTGTTTTAACATTTCTAATTATTAGCACCATCATGTGGGCTGTACCCTGTAGTGGATCTCTCCACTACAACTACATCCACATTCCAATGCGACAGTATCCTAGCAACCAGCCAGCTGCTCGAAGAGTCCCCACCTGCTACGTCTTCCCTAGCAATGGAGTCAAGAAACCAGCGAGTTCCCACGGGTTTACTTCCGGCTGCTGTGTATATAAGCTCGCAGTCTCTCCATTGAGATTCATTCTGCCCTACGTTCCTGAACACACAACACCTCCTCCAAGCAAGCTCTTCGCTGTCCAGCTCTCATTCAACCTGGAGGACAGCAACACGCAACATCTCCTCTAACGAAGCTCCTGCACAGATACCTCCTCAAGCACGCTACTCACTGAACATGTCTTCTGAACAAGCTTCTCGCCACACGGCATCTCCAGCACCAGACTGTCTTTCATATAATATATTTTATATAAGAAAACCACCACCTTAGAGTTTCCATCAATCCCATCCTGAGTGCTAGACAACATAATATCACGAAACCCTACAAATGGTGACCCCCGGAAAAACGCACTCACACAAGATGGAGGAGGAACGGATCTCTCTACCGACTTTCAACCACAACGTCGAGGACTGGTTAGATCATGTGGAAGCAATTCTCATCGGCTTACAAGCTACTGACGAGCAAAAGTATGGTGCCCTGCTCTCCTCCTTGCCCATGGAAGTCGCCACGCATGTATCACGGACTACTTCCAACCCTCCAGAGAACAACAAATTCGCCACCCTGCAGGACGCCTTAAAAACGCATTACCGACGGACCCGCCCCAGTCTCTTGCAGAACCTATCTTCAATCTCCTTTGGAAAATCTACTTCGGGACTTCTCTGGGAAGAGATGTGTAGGCTGAACTCCCAGCACGCAAACAGACTTCCCGAACCTATCCTGCACCAGCTTCACGCACAAAAGCTCCCCACACAAGTACGTATCACCCTGTCCGCAGAAGATTACTCGACGACACCTGAACTTTACGCAACCGCGGCAGATAGAATATTCAACAAATGCGCGGCTGCGTGCCTGGCGCCGGCGGACAACCCAACGACCACACCAGTATTTACCTCCGAACTTGTAAGCCGGGTCAATACCCCTCAGCCGAGCAATACCTCACAAGACATCAGGGACCTGTTGCAAACCTTAAGCCACAGTATGAACACCATTGAACAGTTCTGCTCCTCCATACCTGCTGCTGGGCCTGTTCCTAACCCACGTGTTGCAGAGCTCTAGGTAGAATGGACTTCAAGGCGAGGCTGGTAGCTTATATACACGTCCACCAGACGTAAGCGTCGCCGGTGTCGACACCCCCCCCACCCCCCCTTAGTCTAGACGGCTAGGCTTGTCAGAGAAACTTCATCGCGGGATCGGCTGATCAGCGACTAATGACAGTGGCAGTTGTAGGGGAGAGTATCCACTACAGTGATGCTACCGAGGCTCTCACAGGGTGCATGTACACTGTACAGTCAGCCACAAGAATAAGTATACACCTACGGTTCGTGTTTGAGACAAAATATCTGGTAAAACTGTCCTGAACAGAACAGACATAATTACAAAATGACCTGTAATTTATGTTTTATTCCTACATATATGTTATAAATACATTTGTTGTGAATGTTTGACTAGTGTCTTGTGTTTATATTACAAGTAATATATTGTATCCAATGGTAGTAAACTTGTTGCCGAATAGGATTGCATTTATCGTACAGCTCCCTCCTCCTCCCCCACTTTTTCTCTTACCCTACTTTTTTTTATTGATGTTTGGATTAGTGAAGGAAGGAAGAGGCGTAAATAGAAGAATAAAGAAAGGGAAATAGAAAATAGTTAGAGATAACAGGTGGGGGGGGGGCTGAGTTTCATCATGCATCTGGATGCTCAGTTTCAATATTACCAGACCATTTTCGGACCTTACAGCTACAGTGTGTATACTTATTCCTGTAGCCGACTGTACATGGTTCAGGGTGGTTTGCATTTCACGATGAGTTTTAGTATGTATAAGAGTATCATCAGCATAGATGATAGTGATATTGCTGGGGTTGTCTGGTATTGAATTTAATAATGCATTCATAAGAACATTGAACAAAGTAGGACTAATTACTCCACCTTGAGGGGGTACCAAGTTACACATTTTTAACTTCACTTTTGTATCCCTGAAACAGTGCAGCAGCCCTTCTGTTGGTTGGGTTGTAGTGGATTTCTCCCCTACAAACGCTGTTTGTCGCTCAGTAGCCGACCCCGCGAATTCCCCAGTGTATGCCTCGTGGTCTGGGTCAACCAGCTCCGCCATACATCACGGAGGTCAACTACTAAGCCATGCCTACCCCCGTTATATAAGACCTGACCTCGTGGTGACCTCTCTCTTCTTCTAGCTACAGCCGCAGCAAGCAACACCACCTCCTCCGCCACTGCCTGGCGGCCCTCGCTCCCGCCGGAAAGCATGGCGACCCAGCTGCTGTCACGAACCCTCATCCGCTTCTGCTGACGCAGCCCCTGCTCCTGACACAGGCCCACACACCCCAGCAGGCGTATCTGACGACTCTGTACCTGCCGTGAGGGAAGCACAACATTCATCGCCTCCACACACCCTTTTTCTCCATCTCTACTCCCACAGATATTGTGTATCTAGACAGTTGTCTCCTCTAGCGGCCGGCTCATCCACGCCCTTGCCGTTATGGCTCACATGTGGCATGCACCGCCGTTCTGCCTCACATGTGCCATGCAACCCTACAGACAACAAGTCTCCTACACCGCCTGGAGGGAAGGGGGGAGTATTGTAGTGGATTTCTCCCCTACAAACGCTGTTTGTCGCTGAGTAGCCGACCCCACGAATTCCCCAGTGTATGCCTCGTGGTCTGGGTCAACCAGCGCCGCCATACATCACGGAGGTCAACTACTAAGCCATGCCTACCCCCGTTATTTAAGACCTGACCTCGTGGTGACCTCTCTCTTCTTCTAGCAACAGCCGCAGCAAGCAACACCACCTCCTCCGCCGCTGCCTGGCGGCCCTCGCTCCCGCCGGCGAGCATGGCGACCCACAAGCTGCCCTCCTCTAAGCACCCTCACCAACCAGCTCTCTCTACATCACGCTGCCACTTCCCAGCACCAAGCTGCATTGTACATCCAATACAACATGTATACAGAGAGCACATTGTGAGTTTCCTTTCTCCATCCCATCCTGAGTGAACCCAAACATCACATAACCCCACAGGGTAACCACTTATCCAGTGTAACAGCCAACCTCCTATATCCATTTTGGCTAGTTCGTACAATATCAGTTGCCTATTGTCAATATCAAATGCAGCTTTTAGGTCAAGAAATGTGATGTATCTGTGTATTCCATGCACAGTTTATGTTAGGAGACATGTGTTCTCTGATTCTATTCTAGAGTCTGCCAAGAACCATCCTCTCAAAGGTTTTACACAGGCAGCTGGATAGTGATATGCGACGAAAAGCATCAGGCTGTCCTGGTTGCGGTATTGGTATACTGCCAGATTCTGGGGTCACTAAGTCTAAGGGGATAACTTAACTCTATTCTTAATTTCTAAGGGTTGCTGCCACCAGACCCCTTCTGGGCAGTATGTACCTTGTTAGGTAGCGGGCAGAGTGGACTAGGCATTGGGTTAGGTTTTTCATTGACCAGATCGATAAGGGGAAAGAAGGGTGAAACCATAACATGTCTTAACTAATTTATTCCTTATAAAACATACTGCATTCCGTTAAAATACAGGTGAGTTGGCCTTCCTCAGAAGTACAACGATGATTTTGGTTACCCTGTGGGTTATGAGTTGTTGGTTCGCACTCAGGATAGGATGGAGAAAGGACTCACAATGTGCTCTCTGTATACATATTGTATTGGATGTATAATGCAGCTTGGTGCTGGAAAGGCAGCATGGTTACAAGCATTGAGTAGAGAGAGCTGGTTGGTGAGGGTGCTCAGAGGAGGACCAGCTTGTGGGTCGCCATGCTCGCCGGCGGGAGTGAGGGCCGCCAGGCTGGATTGAACGGAGAGAAAAGGTAGGTCACCGGGTCAGAGGGCACTTCAGGCGGCGCTGGTGACGACCATGAGGCTGGCGGCTACTCGTAGGTAGGCAAAAAGTACCTTACGTAATGGCTGTCTGGAGAGGCGATGGAGACCAGGGAATCTGTCACGAGGGGTTGTGGAGGTGATGGTTTCCCAGAGTCCTCAGATGCGCCTGCTGGGGTGTGTGGGCCTGGGTCAGGAGCAGAGGCTGTGTTAGGAAGAGTGTCCATGACAGCAGCAGGGTGCAGGACAGTAGCAGGGAGTACCTGAGGGAGAAAAGAGGGGTGTGTGGGTCCGCACTCAGGCGCATGGGCGGCGTCGGGAGCAGGGGCTGCCAGGCAGGAGCGGAGGAGGGTCCGCGTCAGGAGGAGGGTCCAGGACAGTGGCAGGGGGTACTGCTGGGCCGGGGGCGGCGTCTGAGGCAGGACGGGTGTGCTGGGGTCGGTAGGACGTGGTGCTTGGGGCAGGAAGAGGAACTGGTGTTTGCCTAGAGAAGCAGTGCTGCTCTAGGGTGTCTAATCTGCGGTGTAGAGACAGTAGCTGTAGAGCCGATGAGAGCTGCCTCTGTGTGGATAAGCCAGTCTTCCATGTTGCTAGAAGACTGGGAGAGAGATCGGTTTCTCCTCCATCCTGTGTGAGTGCTAATCTCCGGGGATCACCATTTGTGGGGTATGGGTTGATTTGGTTCACACTCAGGATGGGATGGAGAAAGGAAACTCACAATGTGCTCTCTGTATACATATTGTATTGGATGTACAGTGCAGCTTGGTACTGGGAAGTGACAGAGTGGTTACAAGCGTGATGTAGAGAGAGCTGGTTGGTGAGGATGCTCAGAGGAGGACCAGCTTGTGGGTCGCCATGCTCGCCGGCGGGAGCGAGGGCCGCCAAGCAGGAGCGGAGGAGGTGGTGTTACTTGCTGGTTGGTGTAAGTCGAAAGAGGTAGGTCACCACGAGGTCAGGTCTTATATAGCGGGGGTAGGCGTGGCTTAATAGTTTACCTCAGTCGTGTAAGGCGGTACTGGTTGACCAAGACCACGAGGCATACACTGGGGAATTCGCGGGATCGGCTACTCAGCGACAAGCGTTTGTAGGGGAGGAATCCACTACAACCCTGCTCGACAAGAGACATCTTACATTAATTGCATGTCATCCACATACTTATTGCATAACAATCAGTGACCTCCTTACCTCGGTCATCCCTTCTTACAATAACACTCAACACGTCAGACTGCTCCACCTGTATGGAATATAACACCTTAGGTTATCATACATAGTAGCACCATCTCACCTCCCTGTAGCTCCAGCTCACCACACCTGTTACACTCCACACCTGCAAGTATGGGACTCCTTGTAATTTCTAGGTACACATATGAGGCACCTCGCTCGCACACCGCCCTCGGTGGGTAGAGACGAGGGCTTCACCCAAAGACATACCAGTACTGTTTCTACACCTGGTATTATAGGTCGCTCTAAGTGACGACCGCGGAGTTTCTCAAGCATTCCATTAAGTATTCCTACTCATTTGTGGTGGCATGCCGGGAATCTACAGGTTCACAGCGGAGTAGCATAGCTGCGTAGTCTTCTCACACGGTGGGGCGCTCACGGGGGTAATGGCCGCCATTCTGGTGAGTTCAGAGCACACGGGGGACCTGTGTTGGCAAAGGAACAGGCACGTCTCAGAAATAATGCCTGATGGGCCGTTATCACACACCCTAACATTACTTTTTCACTTTATACATCAGGCAAAGTTTTAAGGTATTATAACTGCTATAAGTCTTGTTTTAGGGCTGAATTCAGCCCGATGAAGTTCACTGACCTGTGTTGGCAAAGGAGCAGGCACGTCTGAAGGCCAATGCCCCACGCTCCTCTCACCGACATAGGCCTACAGTTTCCAATCTTTAATTTTCACTTTGATTTCTTATGGTTCTCACATGAACACTTTCCTGTATATTGTAACCTCATGTCTTATAAATACATATTTTAATCCTAACTTACATTCTAGAATACGGGTCGGGTTTGACAGTTCTTGGGGAAATGAATTGGGCTTTATCATCAACTCACACCTGGAGTCCGGGTACAAGGGACGCTACCCTGAAACAAAAGCCAAATGTTCATAGCGTGGGTATATCCACTTCACTTAAAATTGTAATTAGGGATCCTCCTTTCACACATTGCACTCCTTGAACAAAGACATAAGATTCTCTGATCACTGTACATGTCGTGGGTATTGTAGTGGACGTCTCCCCTACAACTGCCTACAACTGCGTAGTCACAGCCACCACCTGCTACCGCCTTCCCTAGCAACCAACCAGATGTTACCGTATCTTAGCAACGGAACTAGTGACCGGCGACTTCTCGGGTTTTCCCAACATGACTCATAGCGGCTGCTGCTGGGTATATAAGCTCCGTCTCTCCATTGAGATTCATTCTGACCATTCTTCTTGAACAAGCAACACCTCCTCCTCCGCCGCTGCCTGGCTGCCTTCGCTTCTCCTCGCCTGCCTGGCGGTCCTCGCTCCCGCCAGCGAGCATGGCGACCCACCAGCTGTCCTTCTCTGAGCTTCCTCACCAACCAACTCTCATTCTGCCCATCTTCCTGAACAAGCACCTCCAGCACCAGACTGTCTATCATATAACTTATATTATATAAGAAAACCACATTAGAGTTTCCTTCCATCCTGAGTGCTAGACAACATTAATATCTCGATACCCCTACAGTATACGTCACCTGGGATTTCTATGTGTAAATGTGTCAATTACTTGGTTTATCTCAGTGCATGTGCAGTAGTGTCAGGCCTGTCAGTCTCTCATTCCCCATTGTTGATCTGAATGGTGCTTTTATTCTTCTCAGTCCACTGAAAGATCTTTCAGCAGAACAAGTTGTTACTGGCAGGGTGCACAGAATAATGAGCAAGGGCCACACATTGGGGAACATGGAATCTGGTCTCTGGGAGAGGGTGGTGGTCAGTGTAGTTGGAAGGTTGGTGGGGGCCCTGTTCTTTGGCTTTTTTTCCCACCTGACATGCCAGGTGTGTACCTCACTCTTGATACTGCCAAGAGATGGCAGGTCCTCCCAGTAGAGGTCAATCAGATCTTGTATCTTGTATTTTTCTGCTGCCCTCTGCTGGTGTCAGGGTTACCAAGATTGATGGGATGACACTGTGTCCCTGGAAGGTTTTTGGTAAAGGGGGGTGAACCTCATCTCCAGCTCTGCCAGGAGATGGTCTAGGAGTGGAATGGCCACCATTCTCCTGTAGTATTCAGCTAGTCCGTCAGCCAACGTGTTGTCTCGGTGTCGTTGGCATTTGCAGAGTCGGGGCATGGAAGGTGCGACACCTACAACCTGACGAAACCATTCAGTGTAGTGATCATCCATGTTGTTTCGGACATCTCGTAGTGCTGCCTTCGCACAGTTAACTTCTCTGCTGGCCTCAACTAGTGTATGTCCTTAGCCTGTGTTTGAAGGCTAGTGGTCACACCTTTCAGATAGCCTAGTGCATTTTTTATCACCAGGGACACACTGAAGTCTGTACTGGTGATGGCGAGCAGCAGGGCCTGGGCATCAGTCGGTGAGTCTGTTGACCAGTTGCCAGGATCACTCTCCACAATGTCCTCCATGCAGGCCATCACCAAGGGATGTAACTCCACAAAGGTTTCTAGGGCATCTAGGCATTGCCCCCAACGTGTATGGCACAGATTTTTCAGCTTGTGTTTCCTCGATTAAAGTTAGATCGCCATGACAGCTGCCTCCAAGGCATATGCACGATTGGGATGCTCTTCCATGAAAGTTGAGATCATCTCCACGGTGCCAATCATGTTCCTGATACTGGTGATCTGGATGGACTTTACAACAGCCAGGTTGAGGGCATGTGATGAGCAGAGCTGGTAGAGGGCTAAGGGGTTGGTCTCCTTTACGATAACTGCTGTCGGCCATGTTGCCAGCTCTGTCATAGGCTTGGCCTCTAAGGTTGTTGTCAAGTCCATACCCTGTGATCCTGGTTGTCACCTTATCTGCTATAATTCTGCCAGTTACCTCATTGTCACATTACAAAAAGTCCACTAGGTCCTCTCTGATATGGTCATTAGGATTCACATACCTCAACACCATGCTGAGCTGCTCCTTGTAGGTAGAGCCAGTGACCTCATTAGCTATGATAGAGAAAAACATGTTTTTGTTCACCTTCTGAAGGATATGGTCACATATCTATTCACCACAAATGTGAATCAACTGGTTCTGGATATTCTAAGATGTGTACAGAGCATTCTTGGCAGCTGTGCCTAGGTGCATACCCAGAACCCTGTCTCTAGCCTCCACACAGAAGTCAGTAGATAAAGGAGTGATTGTGGGTGGAAATCCCAAAACGTGAAATTGGGGTCAGCCGAGTAGGGTATGGGTGTAGGTAGGGAGTGGCTGGGTCCAGCGTGGGTTTTTCCGAAAGGTGGAACGATGTCAGTTGGGTCAGTTTTACTGTAAATAATAAAGAATATTTCCTATTCTTGGGATTTGGGAGGATCATGGCCCAGGGGGGTTTCTGGGCAACCAGGAAACCCCACCTGGGTGTGCCCCTGCTGTATATATTTTTTTCTTGTTTTTTCAATACTATCTCAGTCCTGAAAATTTATAATATTCATGAAAGATCTAAAGCGTCGACCTCTGGATGAATCTTGTAAATCTACTGGCAACTTCCTAACTGATAAAGGTAAAGCATACGACTTACAAAGCTATACTGTAAACCATGTTGCTTTTACTGAATCAACTTTTAAGTCATTTGGCTCTCCGTTACAAAAGATTTTCAATACAAGAACAAAAAAGATTGGTGAATCTTTGATGTCAAATAACAAGAGTTTAATATAAGTAATAGCAAACTCCTGGTAGTAAATATCGACATACTATTATTTCTATCAAAGGCTGGCAATTTAAACACTTTACATTCATAAATTGGATTTTAAAAATTGAAAGGAGACCTGTGGTTGATGAACAAGGCATTATAATGAATTTTAAATATCTTAATATGGCACAAATTAAAAAAGTTAAGTATACTATCCTGAATTGGTTCATAATCAGGACAAGAAATATTTAGATTACGTTATACAAATTAAATAAACACTCGAACTGGGCGATTACCTTAAGTGTGACAATATCAGAGTTTAGATTACATCAAACTATGTACAAAGTATAAAATTAGGATATCGTACAATATAAATTGTAGGTTTGGTGACGTTGGAGGTCAGGAATTAATGGTGGAGCTTAGTTGGTGAGCCCCTCCCTGATCACTGGTTTTTACTGAAGGTGGCAAGTGTTATGTTTCTGTGGTCAGGATTGTTAAGGGACTGACAATGGCAGGTAATTTGACATTCAATGGTAGCTGGTAGGATGATAATAATAAAAATAATAATAATTAACGGTTTATTGAAAAAGTTCTGCAGCCCGAAGGCTGAAAATATACATTAGACATAAATGACTTATTGAATACATTGGTGGTTTAACAAAAGCCTTCATTAGAGAAAGGTAAAGGAACATACAGTGAACATTCAGATTAATGTAGGTGTTGAACAGCAAACACGTAGTGTAGTAACTCTCTCCCAGATGGTGTTGGGAGGGACCTCATGTGGTGGTGCAGTAGTTCCTTCAGATGGTGTTATGAGGGACCTGACATGGTGTAGTAATTCCCTCACAGATGGTGTTATGAGGGACCACGTGGTGTAGTAATTCCCTCACAGATGGTGGTATGAGGGACCTCACGTGGTGTAGCAATTACCTCACAGATGGTGTTATGAGGGGCCTCACGTGGTGTAGTAATTCCCTCACAGATGGTGTTATGAGGGACTTGACGTGGTGAAGTAATTCCCTCACATATGGTGTTATGAGGGACCTGACGTGGTGTAGTAATTCCCTCACAGATGGTGTTATATGAGTGAGGTGTGGTCCCAGGCCTTCCTATCGTAGACGGATTAGCACATCGCTGGTTGTTGTTGGGTCTCAGGGGCCGTTATCACTGGGTACCTGGGACCTCACTGTGTGAAGGTTAACTTGGGTACGACTGTCACTGTTGAGTTGTTCTCACTGACTTAAGCACTGTTCACCACTGTTCCCCTCTGTTTAACACTGGTTCCATTCCTTTCCTAAATGAAATTGTAACTTCTGGCGAGAACTTGTTGATATTCCAGTGGGGAGGAGGGTTCAAGGGAGGGAGTTAGTATGGGCCAACATAACAGTTGACCTGGCTGCTCCGAGAGGAGCGCCAGGTACGTCTTGACCCTTCGGTGGTCAAGGATGCATGAGCAGACAAAGGAATGTAGACTTGTGCAAGACTATTAATTAAATCAGGAGTTATTGTTTATAATTCAGGTAACTATTAAATATAACCTAAATTAAATGCAACATATATATAACTCCCTAAATAAATTTCTTATATTATTTCTATCGTTCTGTTATTCTACATATTAGATTAGCAGTTAGGATATATACATCATCTGTGCATTTTATCTCAAAGGTTAACGCTTTGAGCATATTTCATATTGTATTTATATCCAGGATTAACCCTTACTTTTTGACAGCCTCTATTTATTGTACATTGGTGCTTCCCAGGACCATTAGCACCCCCAGATTATTTTGGAAATGAAAATTTAAACTGCTATTTGTTATATAGGACAACAAAACTACTGCAATGTGTTCAGGGTTAACATACATGTGTCTTGTACAATGTATTGTACCATTAATTTCTTATTTTTTAAGCAGAAAGGATAATCCAAATGTTCTGTATAATTTATGAAGTGTATTTTCCCTGTTTCTCTCACTTCAATTATCTACATATTTATACATACGGTATTTATTTTACAAATAAATAGTTGACTAGATCCTTTACAAGTACAGTACAGTATTTAATCATCTCTACATAATCCATTAACACACTTGGGTCTGGGTAAGCGCTCTCCGGCAATACGCTTGTTATTTGAGATAAAAAGGTGATATTTGTTCCATTAAGCATTGTAAATAAATTATCTACAAACAGTTTTATAAGAGTAATCACAATAAAATAATTATTTCTATACATAAGTGCAAGTAGAAACTTTTTATTTAAGCTTAATGAAAATGTTTATACATAACTTCATACCTTCGTTATTTCATGCGATTGCAATACGAACCTAATCCGTTATAAAGCGTACATGTTTAGGATAAAACGGTTATACAGTGGGGTATGCTATAACGAACGTAATTGGTTCCAGAACCTCGTTCGTTATAGCATTCGTTCGTTATAGGATTAATCCGTTCCAGGCCCCCAAATACAACCACTTAACACTGAAAAAATTCTGTGGAAAATGTAAAAAATACGGTACTTTATCTTACCTTAGTGCAGGTACCCCTAAACACTGGCACATCACTATCACTTCCACTGGGAGTCTTGGCTTTAAGGTCCTCAAACAATTGTTTAGCCTTCTCACAAATTATAGCTTCACTAATGTTACCACCTGCCATTTCTTTCTCCTTTATCCACACTAAGAGTAAATTTTCCATCTCTTCAATCACATTACACTTTGCTTTGCTAAGTCTAAAGATTCCCTTAGCCACTTGCACAGTTTTTAACTCCTCTTTATTCTTCAAAATCGTACATATAGTCGATTTAGCCATCCCATATTCATCACTAAGTTTCGCAATGCTTCTTCCATTCTCACGTTTCTTTACAATTTCTTTCTTAGTTTCAAGGGTTATTAGCTTTCTCACTCGCTTTGGACGACTCATTGTTACAATTGTATACTTGTATAACAAAATAGTTATACAAATAACGCGAATTTCCACATCAAAAGACGAAATTTCAACAATAACAGTGGTGCACTGGCTACACAATGAGACAAAGATGGCGCCTGACGCTCTTGTTGTGGGTCGCGGTACAACAATATTCATGCGCCACGCGAAATAGTCCCATATTCATCCGCGTTCGTTGTAGGAGTTGCGTTCGTTATAGCATTCTCAATTTTATAGGTAAAACCGTTCGTTATAGGAATATTCGTAGTAGGATCCGTTCGTTATAGCATACCCCACTGTAAAAGAAAATTTGTGAAAATATTAATATTTCGCTAGGTAATTTTGCATTCTGATGAGCACACCCATGCCAAGTATAGAATATTCATATTTTCCCTCCTGGTGCAAAATATAATTGTACATACTGTTTTAAGTAATAGCACTAGGACTGCTTGCTGAAGGGCCAGACAAACTATCACGTATACTATGCTAGGAGGGCCAGGGAAACAGAGAGGCTTCAGGAGGCACCACAGTATCACCACGTGGTGCAATCGCCTTGCACTATTTTTACGTTTTCCCTCACCATCACGAAGCATAGTTCAAAACTCACAACACTGTTATGAATAAATCAAATCACTCTGATGCACAAGAATTCAGCACAAGCTGCAAGAAAATGTGTGGGAAATGTGGGTCAATGTTATATCCTGGGTCCTTTAAATACAAAAGAGAGACTGGTGTGGTGATCTTGGAGTGCAGTTTACATAGTTGCCAGATCACGGTGACATTGCCAAATGTGCATCTTGCATGTCTGGCGTTCATGTGCAAACATAAAATGATTTCATTGAAATTTTTACTTTGCGTACGAAAGTCCTAAAGCCCATAATTTAGATCATACGCAATTTTGGGTGAGAAAACCCCCGAGTGTTAAGGGGCGTCACTCGTGCCTTTACTACTGCTGTGACCTCAATACTGATATATTTCAAAGCTATATTATATACCTACAACCAACGGTGGAAATGAGAGTACTTGTAGGTAAATGCAGTGGACTTAATTCCAGAACCAATATGTTTAAGTCTTTATATATCTGATATGGTTTCTTTTCTAGGTCAATAGAAATTTTACTTGACTAAAATCTGGCCTTTTTTTGTGTGTGTGTATTTAATCACACTTCTCTTTCCCCTGCCCTCATTCTTCAAGCATATACCCAGTTCCTAATACTGTACCCATTTTCATCACTGGCACAATATGTTAAGCTTAACATTAATTTTGCCATTCTCCAAGTCTAGTCATACATATCTAGATCCTATGTTAATAAACAATAAATGTAACTTTCAAATAGTTTTTATGAAATTCTAGAAAAACTTAGCAGATCCATTATGAGCAAAATGCTGTTGTGGCCTTTCATCCTCCTCCTCTTCCTCAACTACTTCCTCCTCACTCGCATTACCCTCTTCTTCACTTCCTCCTTCATCCAGACCTCCATTTTCTGTTCTGCCAAAGTTCACGCCTGTTGTTCTTGAGATTGCTTGTAGAGTCTGGGCTTCTACGTAGTAGTTAGGGTTTGCCTACAAAATATTTTTTATTGTTAAAAAGTGTATGAAAATATATTATAGGTATTTATCTATTCATGTGGAATAGTTCTAGGGCCGTGCTTTTGCCACAGCTCTGAAGGAATCTTTTTAATAGCTTTCAGGCAACTAGGAAATGTTGCCTTTAATGTTCTTTAGAACAGTGATGAAAGAAAAAAACTTTGTGTAGAAGGAAATATGAGTACTGTACAATCAGATGTATACTGTATACGGTGTTAATCTTTAACACATGACAACTCAAACAAATAAAGATCCCAACTAAATTTAAGTCGAAATACCGGGCATTTACTTTTTTTTCAGGCCCTTTTCCACAGTAATCCAAGGTGTTCAATTTAGAGTTAAGATACACATATCTCCTTCTATCAAAGTGACTAATTGATGTAAACTGATCATACATGAAAAATGTGTTAATTTTAGCACGCATGTTTTAATATTGTACAACCATAACTGTTTGTAAATTATATCATGATCTATTCCTAGAAAATGGTCATGGGATCTTTTATGTCAAGTGATTTATATGTTATATAATCACAGACATATTGCAATTTAATTTTTCAAAAAGCACATCTTGGTGTCCTCTTTTCTCTAAGGAATTATCATGTCATGCTTAGTCAGACCATAAATTACTTTTACCCTTTGGTGTCAAACAATATGACAAACCAGCAAAAAATTCCACACAATGCTCTCACATCTGTAGTGACATTGGTAGCCCTGTTTTCCTTATATGGGAATACGTGAAGCTACCAGTGATGCTATTCCTGTCATTTGTCATTAAGCAATCAAAGAATACATAATTACCAACTGTAAAAAGTAATAGTATATCCCGAGAACATTGTGGGCCCGTTATATTATTAAACCGAGGAACTCGTATTTCACAGTACGTTTATTATTGTAGAGGGGATCCTCATTACACGTCAGGAATATATTCCAGAGAAAAGTGACTTCTAGTAAAACGTTTTATGATAAATTTTTCCCCATAAGAATTCATGTCATTACAGGTATATATATTGTATCATGTACAGTAAACAAATTGGCTTACAATGGGGTCATTATAAAATACACTGTATATGTATAGTATTTGATATGGAGATACATTCCTAACATTATTTATTACCTTCGAGTGATACAAGATGGCTCGATTTGGCGACTTGTAGACTTAGATAACTGATTAATGAATAAACCAAAGAATATGGAGCTAAATAATGCACTACAATATTACAGTACAGTCTCTCCTCGACTTACGACGGGGTTGCGTCCCGACGACCAGGCTGTAAGTCGAAAAGGCGAAAATAATACACAGAAATTCTAAAATGGGTGTCTCTTTTTCTTCTCGGCACCACAAGAACTCTCACTTTTACGCTTGCCAGCCATTTTAAAGAAGAGTTCCAAACGAAAAAATTTTCAGTACACAGCGCGATCACTAACGTCGGGACTGGAAAATACGTAATGCGAAAAATGTTTTATACGACCATAAGCTATGCTTTGAAATCGGTGGTTTGTGTAATTTGATATTGCAATACTTGCAGAGTTTCACTGTGAATTTTTTATGCTAGTATTATTTAGAATGTACTCTGTGACATGTAGTGATAAATAATATTCAGCCATAGAGATTAGAGCTACCCTCCCCGTACCAGCCTCATGAGATCATTGTTGTGACAGAAACCACAATTGCCAAACATTGACGTAATGTATAAAGCAAATATTTTTTTTTAGGGATGCACTTGCAAGTAATCCATCATCCTTTAGGATTGTCTTTCTCTGTCAAATGTCACCCACAGTACTGCCCATGGCCAGCCGGATGATGGAGATAACCAGTTCACTTGGGCATGACCTGACGTTGCATGTCCAAGCTGTATGCACTGATCGGCCAGGATGACAGCGCCTTGAGACAAAAGCAGCAATCAAGAGGTGGGATGGACCATGCATTGACTCCAACCACAGCACACACGAGCAGTGTGATGAATGCAGCACTCCACATACCACTACAATTATTTTGAGTCCTCTCTTGGTCTAGGTTTAATGGCAATTTATATTTTTCTACTTCAGGCAGTTAAGACGTGTGGAATGCGGCCACGAACAGAAGGACACAGCAGCACCACACATCAAACCCTGGTGAGCCCACCCAGGGAGGGATTCCCCTGTGAGGGTGTAGGACAGGTCTGTCAAGGGTCCCGCCGACACTCTTGTTCAGAGGGCGAGCCCAGGTCCACGTACTCTCCAGCACACCATCCAGAGCGATGTCACACCAAGCAGATCGGATTAGAAAAGCCCATTAGAAATATGTTGGAAAATTATGTTGTATAGAAGAAAATCGGATGGAACAGAAAAACTCATCCAAAACATGAAAATGGTGCTGCACAATTGAAACTCAGATGGGGCTAGAAAAACCCATCTTGAATATGATAGAAACTGATGCAAGAGGAAAGATGCATTATAAACCAGGAGGAAGTGAGAAGCCACGATCCACAAGGCGAATCATTGAAGAAAGAAAACCATACAATGTGAATAGAGAAGACATAAGACATGCTGTGCCAACATCAGAAGAGCCAACGACGAAGAGATGGATCATCGGAAGGAACAAGCTATCGCTGCTGCTGATACCAGCTGGTGGAGAATGTGAGTCATGCTCGGCTACATTACTGTATTGATGTTCTACATGTACAATGATTAAAAAAATAAAAATAAAAAACTCCCCTAATATGTGAAGTAGGCTAATTTTTTGTGTATTTTTCAGTACTTAATTTTGTGACATTTGATTACATTTAGTACAGAAACTTTTGTTTTATTTAAGAAAGTTTAATCATCTTTTCTATGATTTCTTTAAATTTGATACATGTTTTGTAAAGTATGTAATATTGTAGCTATATATAAGTGAGAGGTTGTTTGGCGGAGTATCTCCTTCACATAAAGAAAAGAAATACAGAGGGCCATGGGGCAGAGTATCTCCTTCACATAAAGAAAAGAAAGACAGAGGGCCGTGGGGCAGAGTATCTCCTTCACATAAAGAAAAGAAAAACAGAGGGCCATGGGGCAGAGTATCTCCTTCACATAAAGAAAAAGACAGAGGGCCAGAGCAGAGGGCCATGGGGCAGAGTATCTCCTTCACATAAAGAAAAGAAAGACAGAGGGCCGTGGGGCAGAGTATCTCCTTCACATAAAGAAAAAGACAGAGGGCCATGGGGCAGAGTATCTCCTTCACATAAAGAAAAGAAAGACAGAGGGCCATGGGGCAGAGTATCTCCTTCACATAAAGAAAAGAAAGACAGAGGGCCGTGGGGCAGAGCTGCTGCTGCTGCTTCTTCTTTAATAATAATATTGGTTCACACTCAGGATGGGTTGGAGAAGGGAAACTCAATGTGCTCTCTCTATACATATTGTAATGGATGTACAATGCAGCTTGGTGCTGGGGAGTGGCAGTATGAGTCCAAGCATGGTGTAGAGAAAGCTGGTTCGTGACGGTGCTCAGAGGAGGACAGGCAGCTTGTGGGATGCCATAATCGCCGGCGGTAGCTGGTTGGCGAGGGTGCTCAGAGGAGGACAGGCAGCTTGTGGGACGCCATAATCGTCAGCAGGAGCTGGTTGGTGAGGGTGCTCATAGGAGGACAGGCAGCTTGTGGGACGCCATAATCGCCGGCGGTAGCTGGTTGGCGAGGGTGCTCAGAGGAGGACAGGCAGCTTGTGGGACGCCATAATCGTCAGCAGGAGCTGGTTGGTGAGGGTGCTCAGAGGAGGACAGGCAGCTTGTGGGACGCCATAATCGCCGGCAGTAGCTGGTTGGCGAGGGTGCTCAGAGGAGGACAGGCAGCTTGTGGTACGCCATAATCGCCGGTGGGAGGGGGAGCCGCCAGACAGGAGCAGAGGTGGTGTTGCTTGCTGGTGAGGAAGGAAGAGATGTCACGGCCATGTGGGGTCTTATATAGCGGGGGTAGGCATGGCTTGATAGTTGACCTCCACTATGTTAGGCAGCGCTGGTTGCCGACCTAAACCACGAGGCGCAGGCTGGGGAATTCGAAGAGGGTCGGCGACAAACGGCATTTGTAGGGGAGGAATCCACAACAATACCACTACCAGCTTTTCAAAAAGAGGCTCATAAAAATCAACTCCATCTCAACTTACCTGTGGTATGTGATATCACACATTGATTGATTTGTACATTCTATGGTGTATGAGGAAACCGTAATCTGAGGACAAGCCACAGTATGCCCACCTCGCCTATTCTATAACAAAGCCGCTCGGTACCATTTTGGAAAAGGTATCAGTTAAAAATTTAGTCATTTGTATACCTTACCTTGGGTAGCTTGCTTTTCATTTCTTGTAGGGCACCCAAGGCTGATTTGAAGTTGTTGTTAGAAGCATAATACTCCACAATAACAGCATAAATATCACCCTGCCTCACTGCAACTTCAATATTTGGATCAGCCAAAAGCTCTTGAAGTTCTTGGATAGCAGAATCCCCATCTGTTGCAAACATTCTGCAACATATAATGTTACATATTATTTATCATTTATAGTCCACCAATGTGCATATCGATAAAGCAAACATTACATTTATAAAACACCTTATTCGTTTACAACAAGCCATATGCAAAATCATAAAATATTTAGCTTCTTTACACCACCCTTATCAAATATACATTCTGTATGCGCTTCTGGATAAATCACAACTGAAACTAATGTCTTCTACATTACATAAAAAAAAGAAACACACACTCAGGAACAAGTGTAGCATGTCTCATATGTCTTACCTTTTAATACCAAGAAACTGTTTAACCTTTTCCAGTTTGTACTGAAATGCTGGTACTCTCTCCTGGGCCTGAGGGTCACTGCTGGTCATTAAAGCTTTGTAACCTTCATTTAAGGCACCAGCAGCTTTCTCATAATTTTGGAACTCGTCAATTTCAACCTGAAATTTAAGAATGCAGTAATTCTTATATGAACCTCTAGTTAATTACAAAACTAATGTCATCTCACACTTTTGATGAAAATATGCTTAAAATCATAGTATTTTACGGCATAATGACACTCTTTTTGTCTGAAACGTGGCTCAAAACATCGCCCTGCATCCTATACATGAAGCTACGGTCTCCCGTAGGCTAATGAATCCCCCACTTGCTGTCTCCAGTATGCTAAATTCTACCTAACCCAAGAAATATGACTTCGATCGACTTCATATTTCCCGCCTCTGCTGACGGCCATGTAAATATTTCTATGTCATTATGATGTTTTAAAATGTTAGTTTTGCACAATGTAGTATTACCGATACGTTATTTGTTTTAGTATGCCTTATTGTGGGTAAAAATAAGTACAGTATACCTGTATATTAAATGCATCCTCCAAAAGCATGATTTTGCTACCAGAGTTTAACCATAAATTCATGTGTACGTAATACTTCCGATAAACTTCCTACGTACTTATGTTTGAAATAATGAATGTATGTATCCTTATATAATTTAGCTAAAATATCTTTATCATCAAAAACGGTCATCCCATAGATAATGAATGAACTCATTTAGAAATACAGTACATCATTACTTCTGGACAAAATCGGACACATTTGAAACCGCCAATCAACTGTAAGTCTTGAGAACGGGGCGGGGAATCTTTTCTCACCTGAGAAAAAACCCACTATAGCAGCAGCAAACCATCACCCCGCCGGTCAGACTCCTGGCTGACCCGGTCAACACTTTCTGCTGTGGGAGTCCTGCCATGAGCTGTGTGTGTGCTGTGGGAGTCCTGCCGTGAGCTGTATGTGTGTGCTGTGGGAGTCCTGCCAGGAGCTGTGTGTGTGTGTGTGTGTGTGTGTGTGTGTGTGTGTGTGTGTGTGTGTGTGTGTGTGTGTGTGTGTGTGTGTGTGTGTGAGTCCTGCCAGGAGCTGTGTGTGCTGTGGGAGTTCTGCCGGGAGCTGTATGTGCTGTGGGAGTTCTGCCGTGAGCTGTGGGAGTCCACTGTGGCCATGCATCGTGGGTGTGCTGCCGTGTGCCACACCAGTGTTGTGTGTTTTGATTATTAAATTGTCAAGTCCACCCTTACACATTGTTAATACCAACCCTATTATTCTATTGCAAATAGCATAACATTGGTCTTACTTAAAAAAAGTTGTAAATATATAATATATATTACTATGATCTTGTCATACTTTTCAAACAGAAATATTACCAGGTATCAGCCACACAATCAACATTGTGTTATTCATATCAAAAATAGTCTCAACTTTACTAACCTGGGCACATGAATCATAAAAACCAGCCAACAAAGCAGTAGCTTTTGCTCTAGAATAAAATTGGATTATATTGCGCATAATGTCTGGCTCCTTGCGCCAATCTAAGCTCTGCAGGTAATTTGCTGCCATGATGTATATCTCTCGTTGACGGCAAACGTTGGCAAAGTATACGATCCGCTCTGTGTCGCCTGATTTCAGAAGACACTTCATTGCTTTGACCTGTGAATAAAGTAAAAATTAATTTAAATCAATGGATAACTAAAAAGGAAAGTCCAAGAGTCAATAAACTAATATCCGATTCAAATACAAAATTAAATGGCTGATAATATATTTGCCACTCTTGTCTCGGTAATAACAGCACCACAAAAAGTGATCACAGTGAATTCCTTTGGTTTATAGGATTAATTCTAAACCCTATTCATCGAGCTCTTTAACATATGTTTTTCATGATGACAGAGTTGACCTGTATTAATAATAGCCCATCTAAATCTATAAGTAGATTGAAGGAATGATTATAAAAAAATCTTCCTATTTTGGGGTAAAGGTCTATCATGAAAAGTCTAAAGAAGCTGTGGAAAGAGGCATTTGTTTACAAAATCATAGCATATATACACTGCTAACCTTATTTCCTGCTTGAGTGAACTTCTTAGTAGCAAGTTTATAATTATCCTGAGCATAAGCGCACTCGGCCACCTTCTCTAAGATCTGGTTGCGAGCCGACTCGTCCTTAGGTAGGGTAAATCTTTCAGCCAATTCTTCTGTGACCCAAACATTATGCTCGACACACAAGTCGAGAGCATCAGAATACTGGAAAGACGTAGAAAAAAAATCTCGTTAAAATACGTAAGCCTCACTACGTTACATTTATACTAAAACATTGACAAAAATAAATAATAAAAGCTCATCCAACATGACCCATTAAAGAGTCACATCTACTGTACTATTCTGCAAAAATTTATCTGTGAAGTTCCTGAACATTCCTTGAAAACTGCAGAAGTAAAATTCACAGGAGTTTGTAACCCATACCCTATTTTGTAACAAAAATAGTTCAAGTTACTATGACTAAAATTTTAAGGAAAAAATAGTCAACAAATATAAGCTACATGTATATCACATTATGCACATCTAGTACAGTTTCACTTAAAAATCTGTGTCGGGTTTCCAAATCTTCCGTGCTCCCTTATTTTAGACAAGACAAATGGAGAGAAAAGATGGAAGGACAAGATAAATTCTACGAGGCTATAGTCTATAGTGAAGGGGGGCACAAAAATATAAATAAATGGTAAATTTGTAAGGCCTGCTACAAGATTTTATAAATAACATTTTATATTGTATTTTAACTGAAAATATTACTGTACACTACATATTCATCAAAATTTTATGAACTATCACATGAAGTGTTTACAAACTGCCTTCGCAAGATCTACAACACTTTTTTAATTGTCAGTATTTTCATTCAATCTATAACTGGCATTTGTTTTACATAATAGCATATAACTTTCTGTGAATATATATTTTTGTAACACTCTCGCAGAACCTGCCAAATCTATATAAACTCTAATTCACATCTCATATTAAGTGTAACTATCATACTGAAACATGTAATGCATCTGAAAAATATAACTGAAAATAAAATTAACAATTTAAGAGATCAGTCCTAACACTGGTATTCTCACCTGCTTCCCAGTGATAAGTAAAGATACAGCACGATCATACTGCCCATTGGATATGAAGTACTGTGCACATCTCTGGATAAGTGCTGGATCTGCACTCTCATCTAGTTCTCCAGCAATCTGTCCAACTGCACTTATCTGACCAGATTTGAATGCTAAATCAACTGCTTTAGACAGAAGTCCTGCCTTATGGTAAAGCATTACTGCTTTGGGAAGTTGACGGCGTTCATTGGAGGAGAAGTATCTTGCGGCATCAATTTGTTCTTGAGGTCCAGCCACAAGTGCTAGATTCATTAATTGATCTGTCAAGTAATAATATTAACAATTAACAAATTTCAAAAACATCTTTCTTCCAAAAGTTAAAATGTACGACTTATCTATGTTTACATATAATTCCGTAATACAATTATACTAATCTATACATGTATCTAGTTTTCTCAAGTATATTCCCTCCCCTACTGTCCAAACAAACCCATCTAAAGTTCTTTTAGTCTGTTTTCTATATCCCATATATTTCAAAATAGGAGAGTATTTTATTACCATTATACAGGTAGTCAGGTATACCTCAGGTAATGAAGCCTCTTTATTACAAGGTTTGATTCTTCCTCATTTTGGGCTTAAAATCAATAATAATAAAAAGGAAACAAATGGAGTCCAACAAGAAAGCATTGCCATAGATGTTTCTTTTAATTTCAGCCAATGAGAACAAAGTATGCAGCTCAAAACAGCTGTGGGTGTGAGATGGCTATGCAGGTTGCAATTGTTAAATATAATGAAATCATAAAAGATGTGGAGAAATCATCTCATTTATCTAATGTGACTTAGAAATACAGTAGTCCCACAACATCCGTGGGGGTTAGGTTCCTGGAAAACCCCTGGTTGGTAAATCCGCAGTTGGCAAGACTAAAGTCTTAAGGGAATAAGGGCCACCGATAGCACTAATCAAAGCCCAACTAAGTTGCCTGTTCATTGCAAAACAATACCTATAGTGTACATTTCATTAAATTTTAATCAAATACATATAAATAGCATAATACAAATTAATTAGTACAGGCAATCCCTAAGTTACGACCGTATGACTCACAATCGTCGGCACTTACAAAAGGTATCCCAATACATTCATCGCAAAAATTAGTAATTAAAATCCCATTTTTTACATTATTTTCATTACTCTATACTGTACATGTAATCTATATTGTTTAATATCACTTTATTTACAGTATTTACATTATTTGTTATGTGTGGGATATTATTGTTGTTTTGTATGGGAAGTGTTGTGCTTTAACCTAACCTAAACTATGGAATTAACATTGTTCTAACTTAAGAACAAATTGGCTTACGATCAGGGTCCAGGAACCTATCCCTGTCGTAAGTCGGGTGACTGACTGCAATATAAATTTAACAATATAAGGTGGTATTTGCCTTCATCGAGGATGATGGTTGATGATGTGGAGGGAGAAGTGGTTGTTACAAGGAAGAGGGGGGCACCGGCCCTCTCTTTTTTGCACTTTCCCGTGTGCCACCAGCAACACTAACCCTTATCATAGCCCCACTTTTCTTAATCATACGAATTGAGGATACGTTTATCCCCCATAGCGTATCCCGCTGACGCTAAACTCGTCGTGCACTAATCAATTGAGCACTTCAACTTTCTTTTCTAGTCGTTATATTCCTTGCCCTCTTCACTTTCTTATCTTTATCAATAACACTCAATACATGCTTAGGGATATAGTTAAAGGCAAAATCAATGTTATTGCTGTATTAAATAAGCACAACAATAAATACATCTACATGGTACGAGATCACAACTCCGAGAAAGTATGGTGGGAGGTTGGACACGGAGGGAATGTGGCGCCATGATAACCAAGGATACTAGAAATTCAATGTCACGTTCGGTGAAATGGTATACGTAGAGGTGAACGCTTGTGTGCAGATAATAGGTGGTTTGTCAATAGCATGTCTGGCGACTTCCCTAGTTAGGCCCATTTCAGTTTAAAAGTGTGCCCCTCGAACACAGCTCTGCTGTAAGTTTACTTGATTCAATTTGCCACTGAATGTCGAGTTAAATTTAAGCTTAGCTCAAAATAACTTTTATAGCACCTGTTTGAGTTGTTCCTGCCTCTGCATCATAGGCCCATTTGTGCTGCTTCTCCCAATGTGAAGTACAGTAACAACACACACACACACACACACACAAACGTGTGTGGCTGTCTGACTGGACTATGTCGTGTAGCCTAGAGGATAGTTTGAGGATGGAAGGAGCAGTTTTTTGTACATAAAATAAGTGCTATTGTATTTTATGATGTAATATGCATCATACTTATTTTTTTATTATAGCAGTTCGTTAATTTTTGGTGTATGAAATTCTAAATTTTTTGAATTAAGCGAAGTTTGTAGTAGCAGTTAAAAATAACGAGGTTCTACTATGCATACATACAATCTAACTGTATAATAATAGGAAAGGCATTTTAAAGATAACTATTACGATAAATACAATACACTTTGCACAAGTGAACACTTACGTGTCTGACAAACAATGCCAGGGAGATGTAGGACCCCCGCAACAAGTGGGAGGCTTTAAGAAAGACGTCTTCAATAGTGTCTGACTGTTCATAATGGATGCAACTTACTTGACCTTGACTACATATCCACAACATCTCCACTAAACATCCACAACATCTCCACTAAACATCCACATCATCTCCATTAAGTATCCACATCATATCCACCATAGATCCATTTTATCTCCATTACACACCCTCACAATCTTTACTACACATCCACATAACTTCCACTATACCACTTCAGCTCGGGCTACATAACCTGGGAGGCCACCCATGCCAAGTATGTACAGTCGGGGTCAAAAGTCTTGAACACTTAGCAATATCTGGCATCTACTTCGGAGTTTTTACATATATGATTGGGATATACTAATAACACTACTTGTCATCGCATATTATGCCTGAATCACAAAATGTGATAAAACTCTCCTTAATACCAAAGATCTTCGGGAAATTACATGCCAAATACTGTCAAGTGTTCAAGACTTTTGACCCCGACTGTGCACATGTCTGGACTCGAAACCTTCTAGAATCTTTGTGCGAGGCTTGAGTAGCTTCTAGAGAATCTAGAACCTTTGGAGGGCCCATTTCGGATATTGTCCGAGAATCACGGGGGTCTGAGATAAAAAAAAAAAAAGTCTACTGTATTGTTATAAAACTAGATAAGTACAAATACTGGAGAACAATAACTTTGAATCCTGAGTATGACCTTCAGCAGAAGGTCATGAATTTTTTATGGTTTAAAATATAGTATAAGGATATCAAGTTTCACTAAAGTCAGTGTCTAAAGTTATAGTGGATACAAATTGTTGACAGACAAGCAGTGACTACTGAAGGCTTCCCAGGGCCCTCATATGATATTAATATCCAGTAATTCAGAAGCACCAATCTGCTTTGGGTGCTCGACAAAACTTTTGTATCATAACTCATTAATATTAAGTGTAATTTACCTTCATGTCCATTCTCTTTGCATATCCTGATGGCATTTCCAAATGCTTGGGCCCGTGTAAAGAAGTGAATGGCCTCCTTCACCTGTGCCACATTCTCATACTGTCGTGCCAAGTGATAACACGCCGCTCTATGGAAGAAACAATTTACAGTACCACATACTATCATATACATGGAATAACAACATTGGTCAAGAGGATATGTACAGCTACCTCCACTCCTGCCTTTAATAGTGAACCTGGTCTCCCCGATCAATGTGACTAACGCTATAAAATATTTCCAGCCGAGCAAAGGGCACCAGAGACATTGAATCGGTAAACCTCGTGTGATTCAGCCAAGCTCATTTTCAAAGTCTCAACCAGAGTAAAACACTAAATTGTCCTTTGACTCATGATCCCCTAACCCTCTCCTTACCACCACCACCACCACCACCCTTGCACTCCTATCTCTTACCTGCAGTCCACACTGAGTTAAATTGTCTCCTATCACTTTGGTAATGCAATTATGATTAGAACAAAGACCAAAGTGATATTTCAACCAACACTCGTGAACTTTACAAGTAAGGGGTTGGGTGTAAATGGGACTGCCCAGTATGGGCCAATAGGCCCACTGCAGTTTCCTCCATTCTTATGTTTTTATAAGTGAACTGGCACCGTAAGTTATCAATTTATGAGAGCCTGAATTGTAACCAGTAAACAAACACAAGATACACATTGGAACAGATGGCGAGATGAAAAAGTTAATTCTCATTGATATAATGAAAAAGTACTAATACTTGATATATAAGTGAAACATCACAAAAATTTTAATGTTTCACTTATAATTCACTTTTTTTTTTTTTAGTTTAACAAATTTATTGACAAAGCTTGGTCCAAGTACAGTTTGCCTATTCTGAGTAATTCAGTCAAGTCTTGACACTGAGGGTGGTATCACTTCTCACTGCCATGCAGGACAGAGGTTCAAACACAAAGGAATACCGTAGATCATATTCATTAACAGTATTTATAGGTCAGATTCATGTGGGTTGATTCCTTGGTCACTGGCATGCAAGACAGAGGTCCGTACACAAAGACATACATCATATTCATTAGCAGTATATATAGGTCAGAGTCATGTGGGTGATGTCACTGTTCACTGCCATGCAGGACAGTGGTTCATATATATTGGACATCATATTCTAATTGAAGACTAATCAGTGTGGGCTAGCAAATTTTGGATAAACAGCAAGAATGTCCTCGAGCACCCGTGATTCAATGTGCCGGTAGTAATTACAAAGTTCATGATACAATAAGCAAATATTATTACTTATTCAATATATCAATGATTATTAACTTATTCATCTTAGCATCTCCTGGGGTATTCCTGACACACATGTTATCATGTGATGATTCTTTGAGAGACTACAGGGGGTCCCCGGGTTACGAACAGGTTCCGTTCCTGAGGACGTTATTAAGTCGGAAATGTGGAACACAGGCTATGTGCATACTGTACTTTCAAAACAAGGTTTAAAATCCCACTTCAATTATGAGAAAAGAACAAATACAATGACAAAATACAGTAAATGGCAAGTCATCAGGAAAATAAAATAATGAAAATTTCAAGTTTAACCCCATTTGTAAGTATGTATGTATTTGGATATTATTTACTTCACAGTGAATATATTAAACATACAGTTTTACCCCGCCTAACGCGGTTTCACTTAACGCGTTTTCGCATATACGCGGTGCCTTGCCAAAGCTGAACTTTCACTTAACGCGGATTTTTTCCACATATACGCGGTGAGTGTCCGAGACGCTATTTTTAGATTTGCCCCACCCGCCACCCTGCCTGACTGCCTGTTTTAGCTCATAAAATTCATACAAATTACCAGGCCAGAATATAATTTACATTGCTGGAATTCTTATAATTTGGTGATCATTTTGAATATAAACATCATATATTTTGCTTTAAACTTACAATTTTTAGATAAAAAATTTTCTCTAGGTAACTATGGTATCTTTTGTGCAAAATATATGACATTTATATTCAAAATATTCCTGGTCTTACAAGGAATCCAGCAATGTCAATTATATTATCCTAACTTTAGTTTGAGGTATTATTTATTAAAATTTAGTGGTTATCCCACACATCTCCTTGGGACGGTTGGTGGGGGGTGGGGGGGAGGGAGGGACCAACCGACCATCTGTTACCCTGTGAAGAATTATTATTTTTTTTTATTAACTGAAGATATTTGTTTTAGCTCATAAAATTCATACAAATTACCCGGTCAGAATATAATTTACATTGCTGGAATTCTTATAATTTGGTGATCATTTTGAATATAAACATCATATATTTTGCTTTAAACTTACAATTTTTAGATAAAAATTTTTCTCTAGGTAACTATGGTATCTTTTGTGCAAAATATATGACATTTATATTCAAAATATTCCTGGTCTTACAAGGAATCCAGCAATGTCAATTATATTATCCTAACTTTAATCTGAGGTATTATTTAATACTAAATGTTAAAAACTCTGGAAGGGAGGATTGGTGGGGGGTGGGGGGGAGGGTTGGGACTGACCGCGCGGTTGGAAGAGGGGGGGAGGCAAGGTGGGGTACTTTGATTGACAGATAGTGTCGTGAAGATTATTTTTTTTTTTATTAACTGAAGATATTTGTTTTAGCTCATAAAATTCATACAAATTACCCGGTCAGAATATAATTTACATTGCTGGAATTCTTATAATTTGGTGATCATTTTGAATATAAACATCATATATTTTGCTTTAAACTTACAATTTTTAGATAAAAATTTTTCTCTAGGTACTATGTTATCTTTTGTGCAAAATATATGACATTTATATTCAAAATATTCCTGGTCTTACAAGGAATCCAGCAATGTCAATTATATTTTCCTAACTTTAGTTTGAGGTTATCCCACACATCTCCTTGGGACGGTTGGTGGGGGGTGGGGGGGGGAGGGAGGGACCGACCGACCATCTGTTAGCCGGCTGTGTAGTGTGAGAGGGGGAGGGAGTTGAGTCCATTATTTGAATGGACATTAACTTGGCGACTGTATTTCTCTATTTCTCTTAAGTATTAATTGTGTGCATGTACCATCATAAAATTAAGATGTTATTTTTACTACAACATAGGTATGTGCCTTCAAAAAGTGGAGTTTGGGGGTCGGGCCGGTTTCTATTGGAATTAATCCCATATGTTCTGTTGTTCACTTAACGCGGATTTCACTTAACGCGGGACCCTCTGGGTTCAATTGACCGCGTTAAGTGGGGTACAACTGTATTAGTTTTTTATTTTAAATGAACAATGAAAGATTAAGTTACTTTATTATTTAATATAATTTATTTAAATTGTTTATTTCCATTAATTAATTACTTAAATGTTTCTTTTGTAAAGGAAACGGTGATTTAAAATAAGAATTATTATTTATCTAGATTGGGTTACTGAAAATAATGTCAGTTTCAGGGGTTTAAACTTGTAGCTGTTTAAGGTTGCAGCTGTGTATTTATCCAAAGGACGTTCTCAAGTTTATTTTTGAACATCTAAGTGGAAGAACACTGGATGAGATAACTTGGAGCAGGACTTATGTATCAGATTAGTATGATTATGAATAAAATAATTTAATTTCACTTGAGAAGTGGTAAATTTGCAATTGACCTTTGTTATTTATTTAGACACGTTAATGCCTAGTAAGGAGTGAACACTAGAACTAGCTTGTATTATGATGTGTAAATGAGTATTAAATGAAGTTCACTAGTGAACATTGGTGAATTTAAAGAGTACAGAAGTGTTGTGTGTGTGTGAGTGTGTGTATATTTAGAGAGAAATTATTACTATAGTATAGTGTGTGTTTTATTTATAATTATGTGTATTTAAACTGAATATTCATTTAATCCCACCTTTATTAACAAGGAATTTCTTAAATTAAAAAACTTTGCTCTTTAAGTTTAGATAAAGTAACTACAGATTTAACCCTTGTTTTGCTGGTGCTACTAAAACCATACCAATTGTCTACAGTTCAAATCATTACCTGCATTACCTTCTCTGAATAACAAAGAAATACCTGTATATGTACTCAAATTATCTGATAACATACAGTATGTCACTATACTGATAACTGCTGGTGTGATTTTCATAGTTATACAATAGTAGCATAGCAGGTGGACAATATCAGTCTGTCACTACACTGGTGGCATAAAAGTTTTGAATACCAGTTTATGCCGCTATACAATGATGACAACAGTGGGATATTAAAAGATCTCTGCTGTATAGTGTAGTCTGTGTGTGTGCATTGTTTCACTGGGTTTGAGAGGGTGGAGGAGATTCAGTGCAACATTGTAACGCTGTTGCGCCAGGCTGGGTTCAATGTAGTAGACCAGGAAAACATGACTGAACTTCTCAACAGTCACATTGAGGAGCTTAGCAATGAGGACCTCATGAACCTGGAACAGCAGTGAGCAATGGAAGAGAAGGAAACCGAACATCCAAACCCGATCCAGAGGTGAAACGTTTGGTGCAGAAAGATAATTAATCATAAATCAGTTTTGCAGAGACCGCAAAAGTGAAAGAGGGCACATCAAACGCCCAATGCCAAGTTCTTGAAACCACCTATGACTTAACAACTGTAGAAAAGGTACTGTACTGGGTTAAAAGGCAGAAGTACAGTACAGTAGGGTCGGGATATATAGCGAGATAGGGTCCAACGATGTTCTCTATATACTAAATCGCGATATATAATTACATGTAATCAATGGGGAAAATATGGTTAGGTTCTGGAGGCCCAAAAAGTGACTAAACAAGTTAATTTTCTTTCTAACTAAAGCACCAATGAACACTAGACTCGGGAACTCTATGTTTGTCTTTGATACCCCCAAAATGTTCTACACTACGGAGGGTATACGCAAACACTTGTTATCTTGAAAATAGGTTCTTATTCTCGTACGGGAGATATACAGAGGAAACAAATAGACAGTGGGCATCCACACCATAAGGACTAGCGATCTCAACTCTCTGTATCACTCTGCGCTGGCATGTACAGATGCCAGCATTCACAAGCTGAATACATAATATGTAAATATGATAATTCACATACATAACATGGTGCATAATAAATGGAAATATTACATAGGATTAATACATGTTCTGTAATACTTTACTATACATAATTAATAGAGTAATATAAGAATACACAGCTTAAGGTACTACTTCGTGTCCATATTATACAGGAACAACAGGCTATTTCAATACAGTATCAAGGAACACCCAACTTGGCAGCTGATGCACCATCCTGGGAACACCAGACTCGACAGTAGACACCACACTGCCACCCTCCCTTAACAATCCCACACCTACATATACGAACACCCAAAATATTAGTTACAGTATTAAATCTTTTCCATTAAGCTTTCCATTATCTTCGCTTCACTTTTCATGTCACTAGCAACCCTTACACTCGCTTTAGAGGTCGTAATCTGCAGCAGTTTGCTGCTTTCTCGTCACTCACTCAGAAAAACTCAGCGGGCGAGCGTGAATGCGTGAGTGAGCAGCCACAGTGAAGCCTATCGTGAGCAAATAACACATTTGCTTGCCATGGCGGTACATTTGAAATATTTCGTGCCCAATTTCCCTCGCGAAATAAAAAATTATCGCTCTATATAGGAAAATGTCGATAATTTTGGTAGCCGCAATATAAAAAAAATCGTTAGATAAAGTCGCGATATATCCCGACCCTACTGTATATACAGTATTTTGTCCTGACAGGATCCTTTCTTTTCACCCTTTCCTCAGCTTCTTTCATATTAGATCACCCCATTATGATTTGCCACATCTTATTTCTATATATTTTTCAGTCCTTCATATGAACTACAGTCAACCCTCGTTAATTCGGACTAATAGGGGGGGAGGGTGTCCGTTTTAGCCGATTGTCCGAATTAACCGATTTAGGGGTTAATATTGCATTATATTTCAAAGTCATTGTTTTTCGTCACAATTTTATCCCACTTTCCACTGTAATACGTACGTAATTTCAGCAAAAATATTACATTTCCGTGAATGCATTATATCAAGCACAGTATGAATAGAATACCATTGTAATATAACAGTATTTTAACCAAAAACTATTAAAAAAACGAGTAACTTCTCTTGAACATCGGAAGGTTAGGTAAAATCTTTTGTTTTCGTTATGTATTTTATCCTATTTTACATTAAAAAACATCACGTTTCAGCAAAACTACTATTTATTTCCGAGAATATATTCATTCGGGCGCAGTTTAGGTAAAATATACATGTGATGTAACAGTTTTTTAACTGAAAACGATTCGAAAAACACGTACCCTCTAGCCCTGTTGAAGGAGAGGATAGGGAGAAGCTGTTTGGTGCTGCAGACGATGACAAGGAAAATGATTTGGATGGATTTTAATGAAAATATTCAGAAATATGGTATCGTAGTATTTATTCAAGTCAATTAGGATAGAATATTATTGTAATACAACAGTTTTTTAACGGAAAACCAATCGAAAAGCGATTACGGTAACATCTTTTGAACGAAAGAAAGCGAAAGTCATTGTTTTCGTCACGATTTTATCCCACTTTCCACTGTAATACGTACGTCATTTCAGCAAAAATATTACATTTCCGTGAATGCATTATATCAAGCACAGTATGAATAGAATACCATTGTAATATAACAGTATTTTAACCAAAAACTATTAAAAAAACGAGTAACTTCTCTTGAACATCTGAAGGTTAGGTAAAATCTTTTGTTTTCGTCATGTATTTTATCCTATTTTACATTAAAATACATCACGTTTCAGCAAAACTACTATTTATTTCCGAGAATATATTCATTCAGGCACAGTTAAGGTAAAATATACATGTGATGTAACAGTTTTTTAACTGAAAACGATTCGAAAAACACGTGTACCGTCTAGCTGATACTCAACAGCTGGTGGTGTGTCATGCGTCGTTGTAAACAATAGGAGGTTGAAGTAGATTACCGGGTATTATATTAAGTGTGAAATATCGAAAAGGTTTTTATTACCGGTATTTTTTGTAGATCAATGAGAACTGTGATACCGTATATGATATGATAAGTTAGCCTGTGCTAAGAACTTCAACATAGACTACTGAAAACATGTTGTAAGGTAATTTAGCCTATTGTAAGTTGGTGAGCTTCATTTGCTGAAGGAACTGCACAACTTTTCATTACTAATTGGTACATATTTCACGTTTCCATTGTTTACTGGCAGTAAATGGTAAATATTTTTCATGTCTGAAGCTAAAAGTTGCATCCCCCCCACACTAGTGGTGGAGATGTTACATTTAACCAAAAAGACGCTGGTGTTTTATCCCAGCAGTGGGTGGACCAGCATTTTAGCTTAAGGTCCGCGTAGGTAATATTCCTAAAATCTAAAAAAAAAAAAAAAAAAAAAAAAAGTTCAGATTTTGTCCGAATTATCCGAAATCCGGATTAAATGGGTCCGAATTAACAAGGGTCGACTGTACTTTAATAACTGCACATTAATTTTCTTACAGCTTCAGTGCTTCATTTTTTCACAAGACTGTACTGTACAAGCAAAGACAACTATTTTACCTGTAACACAACTATAAATACATGATTTTTTTTGCCACTGTTTATTGCATTAAATAAACACGTCACACCTACCTGTCTCCGGTTTCATTAGCAATATCTGCAGCCTTCTGAAGATTATTACAGTAGCAGTAGACTCTCACTAAGGACAAGTGATCATGAGCAGCTTCATAGAACTGAAGTGCTGTCTCCATTTCACCAGTTGATTCTAAATACTGAGCCCACCATCTTCTCAAAGCTCTAAAAAAAAATTGTTAATGCATACAGCAGAAAGTACAATAAAATAGCCAAATATTTAAAGGAAGGATTAAGTAAATCAAAGGTAAGACAGTGACATGAAAATAAAACAAGGCAGATAGCAAGGGCGGATGATGTGTAGACCCAAAATTGAGTAATGTGAGGAATATTAGTTGATCAAATTTTGAAAAAGATGTGGGCATATTATGTATAATTCAATTAACTTAAAAATATTTATGACAGTTAACAGAGAAGGTAGGCAAAGTATGTGATGAGTGTGTGGCACAGAAGGAAAACTGTTCAAGGCAGTAAAGATCTTCCATAAAGAGTGTAGACTATACATTACAACACCATGCAAATATACATTACAACACCATAGTTGTTCAACATTTAAAGAGAACAAGGGTAGTAATACTGGCTGTGGTTAAAAGTGATCTTGGTATGAACTAAATATTTAAGGGAGAGAGTTGAAGTTTAATAATATTGTTATATGCAATTATCACTATATAATAATAACAAAACAGAAATAAAGCAAGGCAGTGTTGTAATTATGATAAGATAAAGTTTGAAACATGGCTCCATCAACATCATCATCATCCACACTTGCTTAAGTTAACCCAAATTACCTGATGGCAGCTTTCTATGCTGCCTCTTGCAGCCTCTCTCATCAAGTTTGAACTCTGAAGACATTTCTTATGACCTCTTGCCATATCTTTCTTAGCATATCCCTAACTCTCATCTCCTCCACATTTAGACCTGTGCACCTCATGACCTAACTGGTTTCCTCCATATCCCCAAACCATCTTAGCCGATCTCTATGTGAAATTTTGCAAATACTCTCAATACCCAGAACCCATTTAGCTCGGAACAGAGTTTCTTACCTAGCCTACAAATGATATCCTCTTTAACTGTCCATGTTTCACTGCCATACAACATGTAGTGGTTACCCAATATTAAATATTTGGACAATACCTTTTTAGTAAGAAAAAAGAAATGGAAGTCATATTTTCAGAAAACTTTGAAACAGAGGCACTGATGGATACTTTCAGTAATAAAAATGAAAAAATATAAGTGCGGCAAAATTTGCTAGAAAAAGTGACTAACCTATTGCGTAATGTTTACAGTACTGAAGACATTAGTATACAACTACAAGTTTGGCAGAAAACTGAAAGCAATTAAAAATTAATTTTCTAAGAACTAAAAAGAATGCCTACAGTGAACAAATTACAATTTTAGAGGGAGAATATGCATTAAAATTTAAGGGGTTAATACAGTATAACAAAATATGAGTACTGTTAACATGTGGGAATTCTGACTCATTAGATTCAAGGAAATCATATAAGCTTTCCACATTCTGTAGAAAAGAATAAAACATAATTGCCAAAAGACGGGGGGGGTCTTACTTATCTTTGGTATGCATTATATAGTCTTCAAGTGTAGGCAAATCATCAAAAAGCATTCGAGGAACTTCAAACCTGTGGGTGTCTGATTTTTCATAGTGGCTTATGGCTCCACTGAAGTCTCCTGGAATTAAGTTTATAAAATTAATAAATAATTCTGTTTTTGTTTTCTATTTTCAATTTTAATTTTTTCTCTACTTTGGTATTTTCATTTGTGCCTATTAGGTCTGGCCCCAGTGACCTGTGTGTTAATGCCACTTTGTCTACAAGTCCAAAATCCAGGACACATCAAGATCAATGGCAGCTAAATTAAATTCAGTAATTAGTTGTGCCTTCCCATTAAAATAAATTCTGTGAATGAGATTTTCAAGACAGTAATTGATCTCTTAAGGTGTAAATGCAATAGGATATGAAGTAACATTAGTTGTGTATCTCATTTGTCTCCAGTAAGAAGAATAAAGCAAGGATTATACTAGTAGAGGTATGTTACAGAAAGTTATAAGAGAATTTAACTTTCAGTAAACCCTCGTAATTTCAGACTTCCATGTTTTGGACCAGCATATTACAGACATTTTGGGCTATCATAAAAATATACAAATCTGAAAAAAGTCCAAAATCTCAAATGCATATTACAAAGCACAAAATTGTGCAGCACACATGGTGACTTCTCTTATAAAGAGTATCTAATGACAACTTGACAAGTGATACAGGGCTCCCCACCTCAGTCTCTTTTTGGCCCAAATGGTGAGCTGCCCTATATAATACAAGAAACCCACCCACCCACCTGGAAGGCTTACATCTGTAGTCCTATTAAGCTCACAGGAAAAATTATATACAGTATCTTCGTACCTTTACTCTCCAAATGCTTTGCATAATTGTAATGTGTTGACCGAAGGTGAATTCTGTCATTGCCTTCTGCAGCTTCAAGTGCCTTAGACCAAATTCCACCATCCTGATAAAAGCGATTTAACAAGTCATATCGTCCACAGCCACGGTATAAACGTTCTGCTTCCTCCTGAAAAAAAACACAAAAGATATGTAAAACCTCTGGGATGAGTTCTGCCAGTATGTTTGATACACATCATCTATAATCAAATTTACATGCTATAAGTCTATTTATATGTTCTCTTCATTTCAAAACATGGTTGGACAATCAGTCTTCCTGGTATATTTAGACAGAACATCATCCTTGTGGTGAGAGAGACTGGTGGGGCCATGATGTGAGAAAACCAGTCCAAAATTGCTTACACAGTAAATAGTCCTGTGAATGGTACAAGCTATTCTTTCCAAAATATGATTACTGTACTAGTGTACTTACAGACCAACACAATCAAGATAAAAAATGCAATATCCATAACTATGAAATAACAGAAAAATGGGGGTAGATAATTTCTGAAGCTTTGTGGGAAGTGAAGAAACTACCTTCAAGTGATGGAAAGTAATGAACAAGGAAATTTGGTCAGGAGGACACAGTAGGACTAGGATTGAAGAGAAAATCACACAGGATATGTAGTATTAGAAAAACAATAAAAGGGAGAAAATAACAATCTATAAAACAAAGGAAAAATATGAACAGTACAGTGCTGGGAGAAATGACAATCAAGAAAACACACAAGAGGGCACAACAAAGTGAATGCGAGCCAGGTACAATATCATGGGAAGTGAGTATTCTATAGTACACAGGAAGACAAAGATGTAAAAAATACATCAAAACTTTATCTCAGTTGAGGGTTAATTGCATTTACAAGATTTATGTCTGTAGAAAGATATGCCAGTGGGGCATCAAGAACCTATAATGCTGAAAGAAAAAATAACCGACCACTGTATCTTAACCTAACCCTGTGTTAACTGAATGTTTCCACATAAAATATACAGTATAGCAATGATGCTGATGTCAACTTAGGGTCAAGTGGCCCCTGTGCTCCCCTAGCAAATCCACCTCTGGATGTGCAGACTATGCCAGATTCATTCTTATCACACAGTCATATCATTTCACACTGAAGAATAGTATGACTTATATACTACAACATGACAAAAAAAAGAGAACAACACCCTCTCGTTAGTGGTAGAACTGGGTGTGTTTATTAACACTCTTGGGTCTGAGTAGGCGCCCTTCCACGAGATGCTCGGGGTCTGACCTGTTACTTACCTCACCACACTTGACTGCACCACACAAGAGAAATTTTACAAAAGGAGTCATAGCAAGCTGGCTATTTCAGATAAAATGGTGGGATTTTATTGCATTGGTATTGTACATAAATTATCTACAAACCATTTTATACGAGTAATCATGATCAATAATTATTTCTATACGTAAGCGAGAGTAGAAAACATAAAAAAATTTTACGCTAAATGAAAATGAACATATACCTTTGTTATTTCAAGTGATTACAATATGAACCTTATTCCGTTGTAAAGCGTACATGTTTAGGATAAAACAGATATAATAGATAAATTGTGAAAAAATCAATATTTCAAGAAGTAATAGTGGTGTAAATTTTGCATTCTGTTGAGCATGCCCAGACACCACACTATCGCCACGTGGTGAAATCTCCTTGCACTTTTTAAGTTTTCCCAACCCTCCACCCTCGCCAGCAACACGAGGCATGGTTCAAAATTCTCACAACAGTGTTATGAATAAATTAAATCATTGTGATGCGCGATAAATTAGGACAAGCTGAACGTAAATATGTGGGAAGTGTGGGTCAACATTATACTGTATCCTGGGTCCTTTAAACACAAAAGAGAGACTGGTGTGGTGATCTAGGAGTGCAGTCTACATAGTTGCCAGATCTTGTTGACATTGCCAAATGTGCATTTTGCATGCTTAGCATTCATATACAAACAAAATTATTTTATCTATTTTTTACTTCATGCGCAAATTTGAAAATGAAAACTTAAAGCGATAATTTAGTTCACACACAATTTTGCATATAAAACCCCCCACGAGCATTAATCTACTGTATTTTCTCTTTGCACTTTACTGTGCATAATTTTTACCTTGATGTGGAAACACGGAATAAAAAATGTACAATTGTACATTCATTCATCACTTAGATGCAAATAGCAATGTAAAAAACTAAAATTAATATACAGTTTACAGTACTGTAATAAAAACCGATTTAATTAAGCATACTGAATTGTAATTTAATACATAAAACATGATACAAAAATATCATAACAAAAAGTAGAAGTAAATTAAGTAAATTCTTACCAGCATACCAAGTTGCAGAGCCAACATTGCCACCCTAGCATCTATTTGTGGTTCCTTCATGGCATGTCGTAGAGCTCTTGCTCCACGTGCATGACCCATGTTGCCCAAACAAAGAGCTGCCACATCCAAGCGCTTAGTTTTGACACACATCTTGGCCATATTTTCCCAAACAGTTTCACTGTTTAAAGAATATCAAAATTTATATAGGTATTATGGTAACCAAATGTAAATAAAATGCAAATTAATGGGAAAAAATATTGAAGAGGATACTGGAATATCCATTTAATGATCAAGCCTGGAATAAGTGGCTTACTATATGTATCATCCTCCCAATTCTACAAGGTTAAAATCCAAGAAAACTATATCGCTGATAGCTGGGGGCTAATTTATGAAGATGTGTCACCTTCTCCCTAAAATCAACAAACTGACAAGTTTAGAGATGGGAGTTACCATTTAAGAATGCAAGCTCATCAGTCAAGATGTCACATCAATTGTGCAAACCTCACTTGTCACTTCTTGTTAGACATAACATCTGATTTCCAGCTCAATACAGTACCTCAGTTCCAACTAACTCCACTTTGGCTTTCAACTAAATTCATATCAATCAGGTACCCTGCCATCTGAACACAATGTGCTTTCAAAGATGCTCTCAGGCATCAGTTATAATGAATGTAATATAAACCATACTTAACCTTTTAATAGCCTTAATGGCTTTGAAAGCATCATCCATATTTCCAATAGAGAGGAAGAAAGAGAAGTTAAGCATGGCATCTTTAGTTGGCCTATCACAGCTCTCTAAGCCCACAAAATCTCTCATCACTCTCTGTGTCACAGCTTTGGCATCAGACTGTAAAAAAGATGGTGTGCATAAGGTTACAAATGTTTATGATACTCTATGAGACACATGAAAATCAATGTACGGTTAAACCCCAATAATTCAAAGGAAAAAAACAAACAGACAACAGTACTTTTCCATTATCTGCCCAACCCTCTATCAAAATTTACATGTTTTTAAGTACAGTTCAGGTATCTCTCAAGATACTAAGAGGTAAGGTTGTTGAAAAACCATTTGTTAGGTGAATTCTTTTATCTTATAGAAAAAAATATGGGAAAAAATAGACTTTGGTTCCCTTAAGACAAAAATACCCCAATATCATACCACAAAAACACAAAATCAGTCCACAAACAAGAAAAAACCTACCTAATTTATGATAAATAGTACACAAACTGTATTACTACCTAAAAACATTACTAAAATACTATCAAAATAAAAATATGCAGCTATAACTATTAAGGAAAGGTCAAATCAAAGTTTAACACAACCACCAGGAGCGCCATTTGCATAGACCCTAGCTCAGGGGTGGCCAACCAGTCGATCGCAATCCCTTCTCTAGTCGATCGCATGGCATAGCTAAACTTAATGACCAGCTGCCATACTGTACAAATATCATATTAAATTTTTTTTCATAATCATTCGGGTATTATTTTTGTTCAGATTTTTTCTTGGAATAGATTATCATTATGGACACATCAGAACGATACATAAAGAAAAACTTCAACTGTGCCATGCTGTATGTGGCGGAACCTGATAGGAAGTGTTCGCGTTCATACAGGCGGGTGCTGACTGGTTCCTGGCGAGGAAATTGATCAGCAAGTTGTCATCAGTTGTAGGCTAAAACTAAGCTAGTATTTGTTTTTATGAGTTTACAAATACACGTTAAACCTTGTATTAATGAATTTGGGAATGAAAACGTCGACTCAATATTGAGGAGTCTTGTCAAAAGTAAAGAGAGAGAATCATAATTGACAACCCTGTCCCTACGAGCCTACACACTTGTCACCAACAATGCAGTGATTTTCGGCCATCTGCAATACTTGTTATTCTTGTTTTGGAAAAGTCTTGGGTGATTACGAGAATTACTGACTTTTCAGCTTAGCAACAGTTCTCGCCGCAACCCTAGAGTAGACAGAAGTGTCCACACTAGCCGGAAACAATTGCTTATGAAAAAACAATAAAAAATAAAATAAAAACGTTCTGTAGTTACGGTTAGTAACTCCCATATCCACATTGGAAAAGTCATGGAAAAAAGTAATTCTCGTACGACTTTTTCTTTTCCAAATACAGGTTATTGGCCATCAACTGAACCAAAAATGGGTTCTGGACCAAGTAATAAAAGGACCAAAATTTACCATTTTCACAATGAATGGGAGAAAGTCTATGAATAATTTGAAGTGTGTGTGTGTCTGATCTGCCATGTGTCTCCAGTTCTCGCCAAGAAAGGAAATCTTGAAAAGCATATAAAAAGTTTTCACAAGAAGTATGATAATGATTTCCAACCCAAAAGTGAGCTACGAAAGAGGAAAGTTAATGAACTGAAATCACAACTTACTGCACAAGAAACTCTTTTTACTGGCACGAGCTCAAAACCAAGGGTAGCAAACCATTGCATCATTCAGGGTAAGTCGAGTACTTACAAAGCATAAAAAAAACATTTCAAGATAGAGAAATATTCAAAGAGGCATTTTTAGAAGCAGCAGATTTGTCATTTGAAAATTTCAAAAATAAGTCTGAAATACTGTTTTCTTTTAAGGATGTTCAGTTATCAAGAAACACTGTCATGAGGCGCTGTGAATTTATGGCTGAGGATTTGGGTGAATAACTGATTAAAGACATACATGAGTGTGTGTTCTTTTCATTACAATTTGATGAGTCTACTGATGTGGTCGATACATCTCAATTATGCATTTTCATTAGAATGGTGTTTAAAGACATGAGTACCAAAGAGGAACTGTTGAAAATTCTGTCATTAAAAGGAAAAACTTGAGTTGAAGACATAATTCAGACTTTCAGTGATTTTGTTAATACTACACAGTTGCCAACTTGTATCTTTGACAACTGATGGAGCACCTGCAATGGCTGGCCGAGTCAGTGGGTTTAATGCCCTGTGCAGGAGTGATGATAGGTTTCCTAACTTCTGATCACAACGAAGTGTGGCTGTTAGAATTAGCTTATTTAGTTGATATGACTGCTATGCTGAATAAACTAAACTTAGATCTGCAAGGGAAAGATAAAGCTATAGTTAAACATTATGAGTGCTGCGACTGCTTTCAAGCAGAAACTAAAACAAGTGTCTTCGCAGCTGCAGCAACATCAACTACGAAACTTCAGAAATATGATGTCTGAACTAGAACACCAAGGAAAAGACTGTGACCAGTTTGACAGTGCTTGATATGCTGAACAGGTACAAAACCTTGCCTCATATTTTGACAACGGTTTTAAGATATAGCAGCAATAGAACCTGTTGCAACATATACGTGTTTTCCATTTGGTAAAGACACTTTGGTGAAGATATTGCATCTAGAATGGCATCAGTATTTAACATGGACATATCTGAAGTCGAAAATGAACTTCTGAAACTTTAAAATAATATTCAGATCAAATCCATGGCAACAGAAGGAAGTTTCTGGAACCTTTTCAGTGAATAAAATATCCCAATGTCAGAAAATGTGCCATGGGAGGGGGAGTTTTGGGGTGAATATTAGGCTGGTATATCGCATCAGGGTAACTGTGGAAAAAGTAGATCACATCACACAAAAGGTTGGCCACCCCTGCCCTAGCTACTTCACACGTGGCTATCCTCAAGCGTCGCCATAGCAACTAGCCAAGCCACCTCTGCTGACCTGTAAAGCTCCCTCCCCTACTCTCACACACAAAGAAAAGTTTATTCCCTTTATGTTTTGACCTTATTATAGGTACACCATACCCTCGTTAATTTGACCAAAAAGAGGCTGTGGGTTACTCGAATTACCAGAAAATCAAAATTACCAGTAACCGAGTTCATAATATTTTGACAGTCAAAAAATTCAAATTTTTTGTGTTTAATTATTTGCTAATTTTCTGTTCAATTTGTTCAGATTGTTCCTCATTATTCCAACCAACAAACATACTCAGTTACCATGCCATGGCTACCACAAAATATTCTACCCTGTATTTGCAATTACAGTACTGTGCAAAAAAAATTTTTTACGTACAAACAGTAATAATAAAGTAAATGTAACAATGTACATTGCGAGGTGAACTGATAATATGTACAGGGTACATGATATTCACAAAAATGTAATGGTCACCCTGGTAAATGAAGTAAAAACCCACAGTGGAGAAATAAAAAGACAAAATCTTGAAGCTGGTGGAATACCGATTTTCAAAAAGGGAGATAGATCGCGATCTTCTAACTACCGTCCAATCAGTTTAACATCAATTGTAGGCAAATCACTGGAAGCACTAATTTTAAACTATTCAAAATCATCTTGAGAACCACAAGTTGATCAATAATTCCCAACATGGCTTCAATGGTGGGCGTTCATATCTGACAAATCTACTAACATTCTCTTCAACTGTTTTTGAATCAGTGAATGACAGACACGATTATGATGTGGTATACCTCGACTTTAGCAAAGCCTTCGACAGAGTCCCCCACGAAAGACTTGATACGAAAAGTGGAGGCTCATGGAATTGGAGGAGATATTCTAAAATGGATTAGGACATGGTTACAGGACAGGAAACGGTGAGTGAGCATTGTCGGCACTAAATCCGTTTGGGCTAACATCACTAGTGCAGTACCCCATAGCTCAGTACTTGGACATGACAGATATAGGTGCAGACAGCAACATAAGTTAATTTGCTGAAGACACTAAAATAGGACATGTAATTATATCTGACGAGGACTTGGCAAAACTACAGGAAGATCTAAACAAGTTTTTCTCATGGTCTGAAAAATGACAGATTAAATTTAATGTAGACAAATGTAAAGTACTTGGTCTAGGAGATGTAAATAGAGAAGGATTTAGGAGTAATGATAAATAGGAATCTTAAACCAAAACAACAATGCGTATTTGCTCAAAACAAAGCTAACAAAGTATTTGGGGTCATACAAAGGATTGCTAGTTGTAAGACTACCGAGATTATCCTAAAACTTGTAAGGTCTCAATTACATTATGTGGTTCAGTTCTGGTCACCGTACTACAGAATGGATATAGAATCCCTAGAAAGCATTCAAAGGAAGATGACAAGACCAATCCCAGGCATTAGGAACCTTGAGTACAGAGACAGATTAAAGCATCTAAATTTGCACTCCCTCGAGACGTAGAGTGAGGGGCGATATGATCGGGGTGTATAAATGGAAGTCTGGGTTAAACAAAGGTGATGTAACAAAGGTACTCAAACTTCCCAACCAAGAGCAAACTCGTAGTAATGGTTTTAAATCAGACAAATTTATATTAAGGTGCAAGATAGGTAAACACTGGTGGGAATTAGGGATAATCTTCTTGATGAAAGTATTCAAGATCAAGTCCAGGGTCCACTGACCTCAACTCAGGAGACAAGTCATGTGATCTGATTCCTTTGTTCAATGTCTTTATGAAGATAAATCAGAAAATAAAATAAGCCAAATATAAAGAAAATCTATATATTACGCCATGCACAGTATGTTATTCTACTTTTTTTTTATTAGAATCGGCACATAAATGGCCGAGTCTGAGGGATTTAATGCTTTGAAACTCATTCTGAGATGCAGGCCAATAAAGGTGGAATGAAAGCAACTCATGATGGTACCTCACTCTCGCACATTCGATGAGTCACTGACTCTCATGACGACAGTCTCCAATGGTTAGCTTGCAGAGAAAGGTGCCAGATACGGATTTTTACCAAGTGATTGGTATTGCTTTACACCAAAATATTATTATAAATACTTTTCTACAGCTTTTCCTATGTAAACAGAAAAGCCCTCTAAATGAAGGGGGGTAGAACAATTAAGCATAGCTTCATAAATATTATGAATTATGCAATAAAAATACGACAGTATATAACCATAGGCAACAGCTTTCCTCAGGAAATTTTCTGAATATTTTTGTAATTTTCAGATTTTCATCTGGACGCTCCCTTTAATGAAGATGGAGATGCACTAGGCTTGGGAACAGGGAGGACCATCAATCCACCACCCAACTGCCATGCTACCCACAAACAATTCACCTATTACTTTTAATTTTTATTATTTTTTAGTTGTACAGTCATGCGCTGGTTAACGTCCAACCGAACAACGTAAAAGAAATACTGTAAATGACTTTAGTGCAAAGCTGGAGTGCACATGTACTAATTTGATTACGGTACTAAAATTGTTATGTCTAGTGCGAATTATATTTAAATAAATCAACATCTTACAAGAATCCCAGCAATGTAAATTATATTCACCCAGGTCATTTCACTGGCTTTTTATAGGAGAAAAGCTTAGTCACTTAAGAACTGATAAATATACACACGTTAGACCTGGGCCAACCGTCAAACCGCTCCCCTCCCCCCACGCCCCCTCGCTCCCTCTCTCCCATCTGCCCAGCGTTGCTGGAATCCTTCTAAAACAGTGAATAATTTTAATATAAACGTCATGTATTTTGCAAAAGAGAAAAAAATTAATCACCTGTATCACATAACATTATCAACAAGGCCATTGCACTTGGGCTGCCCACCAACCTGGTCTCATGGCTCACTGATTTCTTGACTGGACGCCGCCAGGCAGTGACGTATCAGAGCTCGGTCTCCACATTCCAACACCTCACCTGCGGTGTTCCCCAGGGGACCAAGATGGGACCACTGTGCTTCCTCATCCTGATCAACGACACTATCGGACACTCCTCACAGGTGGAAGTACGTGGATGACTGCACTGTGGGGGTTTCAGTGGACAACACCACACCAGACTACTCGTCACTACAAGGCACCCTGGACAGGCTACAGGCATGGACTACAGAGAACAAGGTCACCATCAACCACACCAAAACCGTAGTCATGCACATCAACACCGCCACCACTCCACTGCAAGCCCCAGCAGTCACAGTGGGTGCCCATCCTCTCCAGCTGGTGCAGTCTGCCAAACTCCTGGGTGTAACTATAGACAACAAACTTGACTGGAAGGCCCATGTAAATAACACAGTCAAGGCAGCCTCGTACCGTCTCTACATGCTACGACGACTTAGGTCACTTGGGACACCCACGCCAGAGCTGAGGACCATCTACAACGTTTTTATTCTCCCCAAACTAACGTATGCGTCACCAGCCTGGTCGTCTTCGCTCAACTCCACCCAACAACGTCAGCTGGAGAAGGTACAGAAAAGGGCCTGCAGAATCATGCTCGGCACAGAATACTCAGGCTACACCAATGCTCTCTTCACCCTGGAAATGCCATCCCTCAGTGACCTCCACCACCAAGCACTGGAAAGGTTTGGCAGTGGACTACTGCACCACCCTCGTCATCGCCACCTCCTGCCACCAGCAGTCCCCAGCCCACCACGCGCAGTCCGCCACTACAACAAAATTCAGCCCATAAGAATAGCACCATCCCATCTATTGTTAGAATAATAAACAACAACTGATTTATGTACTGTACAGCCCTGTAAATGTATTCAATGCATATCATTATGTCTAAATCACATGTAAGTTTGTATATTTTCAGCCACTGGCTGCAACTCTATTAATAAACCGTTTATTATTATTATTATTATTTATTTACAAAGTTTATGTGATGATCGGACAACATCCATTTCGGTTAACGTCACGTTTCCAAGAACGTATCTAGGACGTTAACCGGCGCATGACTGTATATTAATTTTTCTTCTTCTAAGTCACATTAGAGCATTGAGTGATATTCAAATTATATTTTCTTTATTTCCAAGGCAAATTAGAGCAATGAAATGATATTTCCACAACTTTTATGCTTTCTTATGTAAACTGTAGCAGTTGGCATTCGGCCACAATTTATGAATATTTGACTGCAAAACTTAAATAAGCTGTAGTAATAGAAGTACCCGCATATTTAAGAACGGGAGTTTGTATTTCGTGAATTATCAAGACTCCAATGTATCTTGTTATTTATTAGGTCTCCCAATACTCTTAAAGATTACATCTACAGTACAGTCAATGATAATCATAATCAACTGAACATTTCACACATGTTCATGTTGACACATCTTTACAAGCCCATTTCCAGTTATATATTCCATTCCAGAAATCTTTTAAAATTTTTGTAGGAATACATTTATTTGTGTGTCATGTCAATTCACATACAATGATCACATCATAATTGACAATTAGTCATAAAAATTGGCTGTTCTAAGCAGCAGAACTCTACAATAAGATGCTTGTACTATTGTCTGTTCACACAAGTACAGTCTTGCAATGTTAACATTTGTTTAAATCCAAACTCTATGAATATACATGTGCACTTAATATTCTTTTAAATCTATCTACAAACCTTATTTTCAGGATCATGAACTTTAAGGAGGTAAAAGAATGGGACCTGCACTCCAAGCAGTCGAGAGTACGTAGGAGTCAATGGGAAGGAGTCTTGGACGATGTTGCCGTGGTCAGAACTCACAAACAAGGACACCAACATAACAGCTGGCTGCAATACATATCAAATTTATTAACAGATCAACTATTTAAAATCATATTATGACTTAAGCTATACAATACTTCCTCAAGTATTAGAAAAAACCTGAATGATAATTACAGTACTGTACTGTGAAAACTGCATTTGGGGTGTGCCATTATTAAATATGCTGAACAATAAGAAAAAAATTGAGAAATCATGTTCTGATATTGTAATCAATGAGAATGTGTCCAGAAATTTGTGTTCTCAATTCTAAAGTAAATTACTAGATCTGAAGTATCGAAAATAAGGCTAATACATTATGAAACTTTGTAGAATAAGAGACTAAAAAGATGTTAATTAGATAATATCAGAAGGCTGGAGGTGGTTCACGTACAGTAGAATTTTTTGTATGGTAGTATTAGTGCCATATGAATGACCCTGCAGAATATACAGTACTCTGTACAATGAACTGCTAAGAAGTAATAAAACCAATGTGACCAATGTGAAGCTTACTAATTAACTTTATATCTGTAATCAAGCTGAGGATGTGAGGAACTAAAAATGAAGTGATCTTCCTTAATGTAATAGTTCCCGAGTGCCATCTTTTATAGTACTTCTGGACCAGTTTTTTTTTCTGTAAATTCTCATTTCCATTGATTAACCACAAACACTTGGAAACAGAACGAGGATGGCAGATGAAAAAAAAAGAAGCTTCTTACGAGCTCAGTATTAAAATACATCTATTCAAATACTGTAATAACTATAATACTCACCCGATCTGCCTTGGTTGTCGAGGATAGGTAGTGATCCCTCTGCTTTTTGGTGCTGAGAAGTGACTTTGCTTCACATACAAGCAGACGAGGGTCTTCCAAATCCCACAAGTGTGACATTACAAAGCGACCCCCAACTTCTCGTGCAGTTTCACGTTTTGCTCTGAGAAGAAAATAAGAGCAATATAATTAATTATATGAAAGAAGTTATATTTTCAATATATTACAAGGTAATTTCCTATAAAATATTAGATGGTGTTGATTAATGCCAACTACATAAGAATATTTTAACTGTTATGATGTCAATTTATCCAATTCAAATGTGGTTGTGACACTACTGACATAAATTAGCTTTAACCCCCAGGCTTCAATTTCTGTCATATGAAAGATGCTTACAGGGTTTCGGTTGCCATCGTATCATGGATTATTGTTCGATGGTACTATTTGAATTGCCATGCGGGCCTGGCTAGATTATGCATGCGATGATGCGAGCCTCCCAATTACTGGAGGCAGTAAAAGTAATTATTAATAGTAATTATATAATACATGTTATCGCCGCTGGCTTCAGCTACAGTGCTGGCATGTGCTGCCATTAAATCTTACGGCCTGTGACCTCGCCAGATGTAGAAGCGTTTACAGACAAGTCCTGGTTCTGCTGAGTGGACGGTCTTCGGCGGGTGGCAGGGCATGCAGATTGCCCTCTCTAGTGATGCTGTGAAGAGTGTAAATGCCTTGGTTAAGGACATTCAGGTGACGGGCAAGTCGAAGGGAATGATTGAAACCTGCCTTTTGACACATTCCATATTTATTGATGTGGTCAAAACCTGCAGAGGAGAAGGTGTTCATCAATATTACATGGTGATCTATTTGATACATAATTAATTAGTCTCACACAATTTTATCCAACTTACGATTTATTAAACATAGTTACAACACAAAGTTCATAACTCTATTAATCTTAGTTACGCTTCATTCCGCATTGTCTTATTGCTCCAGATAAGGCAGAAACGATTAGGCGTAATTAGTCAACAATATTTCAGTAAAGAGGGGTATGTCATCACTTAGGCTGTACAGTTAACCCTCACTTTACGCGGTTAATGTAACCCGGAGGGTACCGCGGAAAGCAAGAAACGCGTAAAGTGAAAAACATAACATATGGGATTAATTGAAATGGAGTCCAGGCCGATCCCCAAACTCCACTTTTTGACGACACATAACTATGTTGTAGTAAAAATAACATCTTAATTTTATGATGGTACATGCACACAATTAATACTTAAGAGAAATAGAGAAATACAGTCGCCAAGTTAATGTTCATTCAAATAATGGACACGACTCCCTCCCCCTCTTCTCACACTACACTGCTGGCTCTTCCCTCTGAGAAATTTTGGGGGGAAAACCAGGTATAGTAATAAATAATACCTCAAACTAAAGTTAGGATAATATAATTGACATTGCTGGATTCCTTGTAAGACCAGGAATATTTTTAATATAAATGTCATATATTTTTCACAAAAGATAACATATTTACTCAGATTAAACATTACATCTAAAATTTGTATGTCTAATGCAAAATCTATGATGTTTATATTCAAAATGATCATCAAATTGTAAGAATTCCAGCAATGTAAATTATATTCTGGCCGGGTAATTTGTATGAATTTTATGAGCTAAAACAAATATCTTCAGTTAATAAAAAAAAAAAATATTCTTCACGACACTATCTGTCAATCAAAGTACCCCACCTTGCCTCCCCCCCTCTTCCAACCGCGCGGTCAGTCCCAACCCTCCCCCCCACCCCCCACCAATCCTCCCTTCAAGAGATGTTGGGTGAAAAAAATAAATTTTAACATTTTGTATTAAATAATACCTCAGATTAAAGTTAGGATAATATAATTGACATTGCTGGATTCCTTGTAAGACCAGGAATATTTTGAATATAAACGTCATATATTTTGCACAAAAGATAACATACTTACTCAGAGTGAACATTTTATCTAAAAATTTTATGTCTAATGCAAAATATATGATGTTTATATTCAAAATGATCATCAAATTGTAAGAATTCCAGCAATGTAAATTATATTCTGGCCGGGTAATTTGTATGAATTTTATGAGCTAAAATAAAAATCTTCAGTTAATAAAAAAAAAAAATATTCTTCACACGGTAACAGATGGTCGGTCGCCGGTCCCTCCCTCCCTCCCCCCCCCACCAACGTCCCTACTAGATAAATGTGTGGGAATACCAGACTGTTTACCTTTTTAGTAATAAATAATAAATCAGACTAAAGTTAGGATAATATAATTGACATTGCTGGATTCCTTGTAAGACCAGGAATATTTTGAATATAAATATCATATATTTTGCACAAAAGATAACATATTTACTCAAGAGTAAACATTATATCTATAATTTGTATGTCTAATGCAAAATCTATGATGTTTATATTCAAAATGATCATCAAATTATAAGAATTCCAGCAATGTAAATTATATTCTGGCCGGATAATTTGTATGAATTTTATGAGCTAAATAAAAAAATTATACTTCATCCGTGTAAAGGGGTACACCCACCGCGGAATGTGAGCATCCTGGGTTCTGGCAGGGCACCGCGTAAACGTGGAAACGCGGAATGTGGGACCGCGTAAAGTGAGGGTTGACTGTACTTACAAGTGTGGGTCAATGCAGATCAGTATGGTGTTCCAAGAAACAACAGTACTGCATAAATTGTCCCAGTGCAAATTCTCGAACAGGATTGTGAGTCGTGTTCACCAGTGCAAGCAGAGGGCTGGTCTTCACAGCATCACTAGAGAGGGCGATCTGTCTCATGACGGGGTGGGCAGCACTGCCACCCGCCGAAGACAGTCCACTCGGCAGAACCAGGACTCGTCTGTAAACACTTCTACATCTGGCGGGGTCACAGGTCGAAAGATTTAATGACAACACATGCCAGCACTGTAGCTGAAGCCAGCACCGATAACACTCCCGCCGTTGGGCAATCTCCCACGATTTACGATGTGGCGTGTCAGCCACCCTCTGCTAGCAGTGGTGAACACCGACTCACAATCCTGGCCGAGCTTAGTGCTGGAACAATTTACGCAGTACTATTGTCCCTTGGAACACCATGCTGGTTCGCATTGACCTGCACTTTTAAGTACAGCCTAAGTGATGACACACCCCTCAGCACTAAAATAGGTATTGTTGACTAATTATGCCTACTCATTTCTGCCTTATCTGGAGCAATAAGACAATGCGGAATGAAGCGTAACTAAGATTAATAGAGTTATGAATTTTGTGTTGTCACTATGTTTAATAAATTGGAATTAGGATAAAATAGTGTGAGACTAATTAATTATGTATCAAATGGATCACCATGTAATATTGATGAACACCTTCTCTGCAGGTTTTGACCACATCAATAAATATTGAATGAGTCAAAAGGAGGGTTTCAATCATTCCCTTCGACTTGCCCGTCACCTGAACGTCCTTAACCAAGGCGTTTACAATACAGGTTGGGCCCGCTAATCCGGGACCCGATAGTCCGGCAACTTTGATGATTCGGGACGCATATAGTGAACACTTAATCTTATGGGGAAAATTAGTTTATATTTTACAACTACAGGTACTAAAAGTCAACAGTAATGTTATAAAAGTTCTGAAAAAAGTCATTATAATTATCACAACCTGTACTCAAATGTATTAAGTTAAATACAAAAAAAAAATTACGTCTAGTGTAAACTATCGGATGCTTGTACTCGGATTAATCGTTACCTTGCAAGAATTCCAGTAATGCACATTATATTCTGCTAAGTTGGTGACATTTTTTAAGCGAAAAACTTAAACTCTCTCAATTGTATAATCCTGAGTCCCTAACCCCTCCCCCCATCCACTGATAACTACCCAGTAATCTCCCCTCCTGGCTGTCAACACCTCACCTCCCCATCCCTCCTCCTTTCAGCCAGAAGGTGACAACAAATTTAGAGGTAAAGGTGGTTTTAGGCTTAAAAGTTTTTATCTTATAAAATGTCACCGACTTGATTTAGCAGAATATAACTTGCATTGCTGGAATCCTTGTAAGATAACAATTAATTTGAGCATAAACATCTCAAAGTTTGCACAAGAGATAAAAAATTTAGTCCTTTGGCTTAGTACATTTGAGTACAAAGTGAGTGCAGTAATATGTTGCTCAAAATTATGGCTTTTTCACAGGGAAAAGTCTATATAACTGAGCCCAGTGGCCAAGATATTATAGCATTGAATGTTACAGAGTATTTCAAATAAATTCTTTGTTTAGTTCTGCACATACACTGTATGTGAATTCCCATATAGTGAATAGCACAAAGCGAGGGTCCAGTGTACAGTAAATGTGTGCCATAGCACTAACACTGTCATAAAGAGGTCCAGTAAGCCTGAGCTAGATTTATGCTGATGTAAGTTGTATTAGTACCAGAAATAATACATTTTCTGCATTATTTTGGCATTTTTTAACCTCAGCTTCGATGGTTCAAAATTTTCACTAATCCAGAACCGGTCTGGTCCCAAGCATTCCAGATTAGCGAGGTCCAACCTGTAAAACAAGTCCTGTACCTCATACTGTCTACAAATCAGCGTTGTTTACCTCGTACTGCCAACCTGACCTCGCTGCCTCACACACACACACACTTCTCACACAGTCTCAACTCTTCCTAACTTCTATGATGCTAAATAGTATTAAGTACACATATTTCTATACTGTTTATATCATGTTTAACCATCTCAAAGGTGCTCAGTGAGACAAGTTCAGTAGCTGATGGTGGACTATTTCCTTTTTAATTGCAATAGAGGTACTGAAGTGCTTGTGAGTTTTAACAAATACAGGATTTAATTTTATTTTAATTTTGATATTTAAATGTACTAGGATTTTATTTTATTTATATCATAGTTTTAAATTATGTGTTTCATTTTCGGTGTCAAGTGGCCACAGGCTGCGACACTAGATATTTTACCCAATTAATCGATCAATTATGTATAACCATTTTGTAAGAATAAAATTTTTGTTTTGTTCTGTTTATAAATTTCCCTCAATGTGTGTGTGTGTGTGTGTGTGTGTGGGGGGGGGTTGCACATACCTATCATAGCCCAGTGTGGGGGGTTTACTCATTGGGTCATAGGGGAGTTACATATTTGCCTTCATTTAATCCCTTTTCTCAGATGGGGAGGTCCACTTTGTTAGATACAGAACAAACTCCAGATTTTCCAGATTTTAAAGCTTCATACAGGAATTTTCATGTATCAATAGATGTACAGGAATTTACTAAGAAGCATCTCGACTCAAAATCATAAAACCGGCAATTGGAACCACTCCTTCCCAAATCCCCTGCTTTTTAGCTAGAAAGACTTGCAAGAGTGAGAAAATATCATAACACCATACACTCACCTGTCATGCAGCCCACCATCTTTAGAATTAGTACTATCAGCTGAGTTTGGTGGAGCAGTTCCGTCTACATCATCATCCTCTGACCGACCCGACGCAAAATTAAAGTAAGTTATGTTATCATTTTCTATATCCCAAATGTAGAGCTTAGGATCTGGAAGAAGAGATGACTGAGCAACAGCAATGGACACCCTAGTACCATTACAGTTACAGCGAGCAGAGATGATCTCCCCAAAGTCTTTGATGGCATCACTCATCTGCTTGCCTTGTGTATGAGGCTTGGCTTCCCTGAAAGGTAAAAATTTATTAGGCTTCTTTTTAAATAAAAACAAGATAATTATAGTCTACAAGCATCTGGACAAGATTATACAGTAGTATTAGAACAGTATACAGCTGCATTTCTTGTGTAAGATGAAAGTTTACAGTAAGCAGCCAATAACTGAACAGTCATACACTGCATCTAAAAGGAAAAATGAAGTAGCTTAACGTTATTAAAAATGCATCAAAAAGAAAGTACCCAGAACTCTATTTCTATGCACAAAGAACCAGAGGGAAAACAAAATAAATTTTGAAACAATAAAAAATATATACTGTACACATATATAAAGTATACACACATACAGTGGTCCCTCGATTAACAAACGGTTCGATTAACGAAATTTCAGTTAACGAATTACCTCCCATAAGGATCTTCAATTCAGTTAACAAACAAAACTTCGATTAACGAAATCCTTACGACAAACACGTTTTGTTGTGAGCATCACCTGATCAGCTGATGGGCTAGTCTGCCAATTCAGTAATCTGTTCTTTGTTTACATTCGTTTCCAGTGGAGTAAATATCAATGAAGTTGTGCTCTTTAATATTTTTGCATTTTTTATATTAAAATTATTAATCATTTTAAAATTTAGTTTAACATATTGATAATATATGCAGTACAGGGAACCAGTTTTTTTGTGCGCCCATCAGCCGCTTGACTCACCCACCAGGCGTCAGTTTGGCTTTGTTTACAGTGGAATGAACATCGATTTTGTTGGCGTCTTGAATATTTTTGCATTTTTACATTAAAATTATTGGTCATTCTGAAATTTAGTCAACATATTGATAATATATAGCACAGTGCAGTGTTGATTTAAATAAAATAATCTTGAATTACACCTAGTGAACTTAAAATTTTATTGGTGAAATTACTGCATCAAGCATGGGTCCCCTGAAAGGTGATTTCTCCTCCAACCCCACTTCCTTCTCTTCTCCCTTCTCCTCCACCCCCACTTTAAATTCCCATCATCATCATCAACCAGGAACCTTCTACATACACACCTCAAAGTAAGTGTACTTTACTGCATTTTTTTATTTTACTTTGTATGTACTTTTCTGTGAGCTGGAACCAATTACCGAAAATCCCATTGAAACTACTCTGTGGAACGAATTGTGTTCGATAACCGAGGGACCACTGTTAACCGAATCTATTATTCCAATGGGATATTGGGTAATTGGTTCCAACTCACAAAAAAAGTACATACAAAGTACTGGAGACCAATAATAGAATTAACTAAACATTAAATATAAACTAAATACAGTACAGTACTGTACTGTATAGTATACTGTACAATAATAAATAAAAAAGACTTTTTCTAAAAACAAGTTTTTGTGATATGACCCAGAATGCAACGCTTAGCTTTTAACCTAGGTATGTTAATGCCTAGCAATAACTCGCCAGGCCAACATACAGGCAATTAAAACATCTAATAATTACTCAAGTAATATTAGGACACGTCACTACCTGGCTTCTACATTATGTGCATACCATCATAAAGTTAAGATGCTATTTTTACTAAAACTTATGTATTGTGTCGGGAAAAAGTGAAGTTTGGGGGTCGGCCTAGTCTCTATTTCAATTAATCCCATATGTTCTTTTGTTCACTTTACGCATTTCTCGCTTTATGTGGGCCTCCGTGGGTTCAATTGACTGCGTAAAGCGAGGTTTCACTGTAATTACTTAATAAGTAATATTAGGGGGACACGTCGCTACCTGGCATTTAATTGCAATTGTCGAAACCCCCGCCCTTCGCCCCCCATCGCACGCACTGCCACCTTCATCTCTTGCCTTAGCGCGAGCAGTAAACAAAAGTCAACTCTCGAGGGGTGGAGATGGGTGGGTTATCAGCGTCGCATTCTGGGTCATATCACAAAAACTGTTTTTTTAAAAAAAAAAAAACCTTTTTGTTCAACCCAGAATGGGACGCTTAGCTTTGAATACCCGAGCAAGAGGTGGAGAGGGAGGTGACTTTGCATACAAGGCTCCGCTAACTTAGGTCCAGATTATGATTATAAACCGTGTAGAATATTTCCAAAATTACCGGTAGGAACATTTACCGGAAGGTAAAATGTTAATTTACATATCTCAAAAAGGATATTCACTTTATTATGGTGATGAAGAAGCTGTCCTTGAAAGTTTTTGAAGATCTCCAAAAGCCCATTTCCTTGATCTAACTGAGGCTCATATGCCGCAGAAAGGCCACAGACCCTGCGTATTTCCTAGTGTTATGTGCCAAAAATTTCTTGCCCGAGTCTGCTTGATTCACTAATTGAGATAAAGATTTTGTCATTTGACTAGAAGACAATTTCTTACCATCCCTGGATGAGAAAACATAGGGGCCTCGATTAGGGAATCTGGATAACCATTCCTGAAGATTTTTAACTGGGCATAATATATGAGGAACCCTTGTCTCGTCCATTAGGCATTTTATCCTAATAGGTTGAGCTTGGAAATCTTCCCTTTCATTTTTTCTTAGGATCTCAGTAGGGAAACAGGGTAACATCCTACTCAAAAAATACCAATAATGATGGATTATTGGAAATTGAAATCAGTTCACTTATTCTCATACCTGTTGCTATTGCTAGAAGGAATGCTGTTTTCTATAGTAATTTATCTCTGTTCAGATTTATATTGTAATTAGGCCCCATAAGAAATTTAGTAATTTTTTCCAGAGACCAAGGTGAGATTCTCTTAGGCCGAGGGGGTCTCTGAATGAAAAGGACGATCTTAGCATATAAAAATCCTTGGGTTCAAAGTAATATTAAAACCCCAAGCCAGAGGATCAACCAATGCTGAAGGGCTTTAACCCTGAACAGAAATTCTAAAAATTCTAACACAACTGTTTCCGACAATGATTCTGGAGTTGTTAACTTGATAAATTGTTGAAAAAGATTCCAAGTTTTCTCATATTGAATAGAAGTTTGAGGTCTATGACCTGCTAATACAGTGGTTCTCAACCTTGTTTGCCCCATGCACCCCTTTCACCATATGTCAGGATGTCATTCCCCCCTCCTTTCCAAGATTGTCTGCCTCAAAAAGTGCATTCCAAATAATATGCATATAATACTGAAAAACCTTTATTTTTTCCATATTAGTACATATACATTTACAATTTTACATGGATTATTTTTATAGTGAAGTTTTACAAATTAAATGTCAATTGAAAATGTTGATGGACTTATAAAACTTGAATAAAAGTAAAATAGTTTTTTTATATTTATAATAAATTACTTAACAGACCAAACTGAAGCATAATGCAATAAACAAAAAGTTCAATAGAATACCAGGATATTGTAAATTTGTAATTAATTTTATTCAGATGAAGATTACAGTCAATGAGAAACCTGTGATTGTTTTTTCTTCGCCAATTCTGGGATACGCGGAGGAGTGCTTGAAAGGGCACAACGCAGGCCATTTTCTACCTCTAATCTACTACGTTGCTTCGTTTTAATTTGCAACAGAGTTGAAAAGCCTGACTCACAAAGATATGTCGACACAAACGGAAGCAGTGCACGGATAGCTCTTTCTGCCACTTTTGGGTAGGAATCGCACATCAAGGGCCAAAATTCTGTGGTTGATTTCTCTTGCTTCCGAATCAGTTTTCCCCCCCCTGAAAACCTGAATTCCCCCCTTGGGGGGAACTCCCCCCTGGTTGAGAACCACTGTGCTAATACTTGGTTAGCTATACGGT